>NW_027325125.1:0-143864 GCF_028372415.1 Notamacropus eugenii
TAGTGCTAGGGTTAGAGTTAGGTTTAGGGTTAGGTTTCGTAGAATTGAGGATTAGGGTTAGGGTTAGGGTTAGGTATAGAATCAAGCGCATTTTTAATGTTAGGGGTTGGGTCAGGGTTAGGGTTAGAGTGCATATAGAGGTAGGGAAGATAGGAGTAGGGTTGAGAATAGGGTTAGGGTTTGTGTTGGTAGAATCGAGGTTTAGGGTTAGGCTTAGGGTCAGGATTGCTTTTTGGGTTAGAGTCGAGTGCATTTAGGGTTAGGCTTAGTGTTGAGATTGACGATTTAGTGTTAGGGTTATAATCGAGCACATTAGGGTTAGAGTTATGGTTAGAATCCAGTGCATTTAGGGTTAGTATTAGGGATAGGGTTAGCTTTATGTTTAGGGTGAGGGTTAGAATCGAGTGCATTTAAGGATAGTGTTAGGTTTAGAGTTAGGTATAGGGTTAGCTTTTGTAGAATCGATGGTTAGTGTTAGGGTTAGGGTTAGGGGTAGGATTAGAGTTAGAATCACGCGCATTTTTAGTGTTAATATTGGGGTTAGAGTTAGGGTTGGAGTCCATTTAGGGGTAGGGGAGGAGTTGGGTTAGGATTAGGGTTAGGGTTTGTGTTGGAAGAATCGAGGTTTTGGGTTAGGCTTAGGGTCAGGAGAGCATTTTGGGTCATAATTCAGAGCATTTAGGCTTAGGGTTAGTGTTGAAATTGATGATTTAGTTTTAGCGTTCGAATCAGGCACATTTAGGGATAGAGTTATGATTAGAATTCAGTGCATTTAGGGTTAGGGTTAGGGTTAGGTTTAGGGTCAGGGTTAGAATCGAGAACATTAAGGATAGTGCTAGGGTTAGAGTTAGGTTTAGGGTTAGGTTTCGTAGAATTGAGGGTTAGGGTTAGGGTTAGGTATAGAATCAAGGGAATTTTTAGTGTTAGGGGTTGGGTCAGGGTTAGGGTTAGAGTGCATATAGAGGTAGGGATAGGAGTAGGGTTGGGATTACGGTTAGGGTTTGTGTTGGTAGAATCGAGTTTTAGGGTTAGGCTTAGGGTCAGGATTGCTTTTTGGGTTAGAGTCGAGTGCATTTAGGGTTAGGCTTAGTGTTGAGATTGACGATTTAGTGTTAGGGTTATAATCGAGCACATTAGGGTTAGAGTTATGGTTAGAATAAAGTGCATTTAGCGTTAGGATTAGGGATAGGGTTAGCTTTATGTTTAGGGTGAGGGTTAGAATCGAGTGCATTTAAGGATAGTGTTAGGGTTAGAGTTAGGTATAGGGTTAGCTTTCGTAGAATCGATGGGTAGTGTTAGGGGTAGGGTTAGTGGTAGGATTAGGGTTAGAATCAAGCGCATTTTTAGTGTTAGGATTGGGGTTAGAGTTAGGGTTGGAGTGCATTTAGGGGTAGGGGAGGAGTTGGGTTAGGATTAGGGTTAGGGTTTGTGTTGGTAGAATCGAGGTTTTGGGCCAGGCTTAGGGTCAGGAGAGCATTTTGGGTCATAATTCAGAGCATTTGGGCTTAGGGTTAGTGTTGCAATTGATGATTTCGTTATAGCGTTCGAATCAGGCACATTTAGGGATAGAGTTATGATTAGAATTCAGTGCATTTAGGGTTAGGGTTAGGGTTAGGGTTATTGTTAGGTTTAGGGTCAGGGTTAGAATCGAGAGCATTAAGGGTAGTGCTAGGATTAGAGTTAGGTTTAGGGTTAGCTTTCGTAGAAGCGAGGGTTAGACTTAGGGTTAGGCTTAGGGTGAGTGTTAGGGTTAGAATCAAGCACAGTTTTAGTGTTAGCGTTAGGGTGAGGGTTAGGGTTAAAGTGCTTTTAGGGCTAGTGGAAGGGGTAGGGTTAGTATTAGGGTTAAGGTTTGTGTTGGTAGAATCGAGGTTTAGGTTTAGGCTTGGGGTCAAGATTGCATTTTGGATCAGAATTGAGTGTAGTTAGGCTTTGCGTTAGTGTTCAAATTGACGATTTAGTGTTAGGGTTTGAATCGAGCACATTTATGGTTAGAGTTATGGTTAGAATTCAGTGCATTTAGGGTTAGGGTTAAGGTTAGTGTTAGGGTTAGGTTTAGGGTCAGGGTTAAAATCGAGAGCATTTAAGGATAGTGCTAGGGTCAGACTTAGGTTTAGCGTTCGCTTTCGTAGCATCGAGGGTTAGGCTTAAGGTTAGGCTTAGGCTTAGTGTTCGGGTTAGAATCAGGCGCATTTTTAGTGTTCTGGTTTTCGTTAGGGTACGGCTTAGAGTGCATTTAGGGGTAGGGGTAGGAGTAGGGTGAGGATTAGGGTTAAGGTTTGTGTTGGTAGAATCGAGGTTTAGGGTTAGGCTTAGGGTCAGGAATGGCTTTTGGGTTAGAATCGAGTGCATTTAGGGTTAGGGATAGTGTTGAAATTGACGATTTAGTGTTTGGGTTAGAATCGAGCACATTTAGGGTTAGAGTTTTGGTTAGAATTTGTTAGGGTTAGGGTTAGTGTAAGGGGTAGGGGTAGGGTTAGAGTGCATTTAGGGGTAGGGGTAGGGGTAGGGTTAGGATTAGGGTTAGGGTTTGTGTGGGTAGAATCGAAGTTTAGGGTTAGGCGTTGGGTGAGCATTGCCTTTTGGGTTACATTTAGTGTTAGGCTTAGGGTCAGGAATGGCTTTTGGGTTAGAGTCGAGTGCATTTAGAGTTCGGGTTAGTGTTGAGATTGACGATTTAGTGTTAGACTTAGAATCGAGCACATTATGGTTAGAGTTATGGTTAGAATCCACTATATTTAAGCTTAGGGTTAGGGTTAGTGTTATTAGGGTCAGGATTAGAATCGAGAGCATTTAAGGATAGTGTTAGGGTTAGCGTTAGGTTTAGGGTTAGGTTTCGTAGAATTGAGGGTTAGGGTTAGGGTTAGGGTTAGGGATAGAATTAAGCGCATTTTTAGTGTTACGGGTTGGGTCAGGGTTAGGGTTAGAGTGCATATAGAGGTAGGGATAGGAGTAGGGTTGGGATTAGGGTTAGGGTTTGTGTTGGTAGTATCGAGGTTTAGGGTTAGCCGTAGGGTCAGGATTGCCTTTTGGGTTAGAGTCGAGTGCATTTAGGGTGAGGCTTATTGTTGAGATTCACGATTTAGTGTTAGGGTTATAATCGAGCACATTAGGTTTAGAGTTATCGTTAGAATCCAGTGCATTTAGGGTTAGCATTAGGGATAGGGTTAGGTTTATGTTTAGGGTGAGGGTTAGAATCGTGTGCATTTAAGGATAGTGTTAGGGTTAAAGTTAGGTACAGGGTTAGCTTTCGTAGAATCGAGGGTAGGTGGTAAGGTGAGGGTTAGGGTTAGGATTAGGGTTAGAATCAGGAGCATTTTTAGCGTTAGGGTTTGTGTTAGGGTCAGGGTTTGAGTGCATTTAGGGGTAGGGGAGGAGTTGTGTTAGGATTAGGGTTAGGGTTTGTGTTGTTAGAATCGAGGTTTTGGGTTAGGCTTAGGGTCAGGAGAGCATTTTGGGTCATAATTCAGAGCATTTAGGCTTAGGGTTAGTGTTGAAATTGATGATTTAGTTTTAGCGTTCGAATCAGGCACATTTAGGGATAGAGTTATGATTAGAATTCAGTGCATTTAGGGTTAGGGTTAGGGTTAGGTTTAGGGTCAGGGTTAGAATCGAGAACATTAAGGATAGTGCTAGGGTTAGAGTTAGGTTTAGGGTTAGGTTTCGTAGAATTGAGGGTTAGGGTTAGGGTTAGGTATAGAATCAAGGGCATTTTTAGTGTTAGGTGTTGGGTCAGGGTTAGGGTTAGAGTGCATATAGAGGTAGGGATAGGAGTAGGGTTGGGATTACGGTTAGGGTTTGTGTTGGTAGAATCGAGTTTTAGGGTTAGGCTTAGGGTCAGGATTGCTTTTTGGGTTAGAGTCGAGTGTATTTAGGGTTAGCCTTAGTGTTGAGATTGACGATTTAGTGTTAGGGTTATAATCGAGCACATTAGGGTTAGAGTTATGGTTAGAATAAAGTGCATTTAGGGTTAGGATTAGGGATAGGGTTAGCTTTATGTTTAGGGTGAGGGTTAGAATCGAGTGCATTTAAGCATAGTGTTAGGGTTAGAGTTAGGTATAGGGTTAGCTTTCGTAGAATCGATGGTTAGTGGTAGGGGTAGGGTTAGTGGTAGGATTAGGGTTAGAATCAAGCGCATTTTTAGTGTTAGGATTGGGGTTAGAGTTAGGGTTGGAGTGCATTTAGGGGTAGGGGAGGAGTTGGTTTAGGATTAGGGTTAGGGTTTGTGTTGGTAGAATCGAGGTTTTGGGTCAGGCTTAGGGTCAGGAGAGCATTTTGGGTCATAATTCAGAGCATTTGGGCTTAGGGTTAGTGTTGCAATTGATGATTTCGTTATAGCGTTCGAATCAGGCACATTTAGGGATAGAGTTATGATTAGAATTCAGTGCATTTAGGTTTAGGGTTAGGGTTAGGGTTATTGTTAGGTTTAGGGTCAGGGTTAGAATCGAGAGCATTAAGGGTAGTGCTAGGATTAGAGTTAGGTTTAGGGTTAGCTTTCGTAGAATCGAGGGTTAGACTTAGGGTTAGGCTTAGGGTGAGTGTTAGGGTTAGAATCAAGCACAGTTTTAGTGTTAGCGTTAGGGTGAGGGTTAGGGTTAAAGTGCTTTTAGGGCTAGTGGAAGGGGTAGGGTTAGTATTAGGGTTCAGGTTTGTGTTGGTAGAATCGAGGTTTAGGTTTAGGCTTGGGGTCAAGATTGCATTTTGGATCAGAATTGAGTGTAGTTAGGCTTTGCGTTAGTGTTCAAATTGACGATTTAGTGTTAGGGTTTGAATCGAGCACATTTAGGGTTAGAGTTATGGTTAGAATTCAGTGCATTTAGGGTTAGGGTTAAGGTTAGGGTTAGGGTTAGGTTTAGGGTCAGGGTTAAAATCGAGAGCATTTAAGGATAGTGCTAGGGTCAGACTTAGGTTTAGCGTTCGCTTTCGTAGCATCGAGGGTTAGGCTTAAGGTTAGGCTTAGGCTTAGTGTTCGGGTTAGAATCAGGCGCATTTTTAGTGTTCTGGTTTTCGTTAGGGTACGGCTTAGAGTGCATTTAGGGGTAGGGGTAGGAGTAGGGTGAGGATTAGGGTTAAGGTTTGTGTTGGTAGAATCGAGGTTTAGGGTTAGGCTTAGGGTCAGGAATGGCTTTTGGGTTAGAGTCGAGTGCATTTAGGGTTAGGGACAGTGTTGAAATTGACGATTTAGTGTTTGGGTTAGAATCGAGCACATTTAGGGTTAGAGTTTTGGTGAGAATTCGTTAGGGTTAGGGTTAGTGTAAGGGGTAGGGGTAGGGTTAGAGTGCATTTAGGGGTAGGGGTAGGGGTAGGGTTAGGATTAGGGTTAGGGTTTGTGTGGGTAGAATCGAAGTTTAGGGTTAGGCGTTGGGTGAGCTTTTGGGTTACATTTAGTGTCAGGCTTAGAGTCAGGAATGGCTTTTGGGTTAGAGTCGAGTGCATTTAGAGTTAGGGTTAGTGTTGAGATTGACGATTTAGTGTTAGACTTAGAATCGAGCACATTATGGTTAGAGTTATGGTTAGAATCCACTATATTTAAGCTTAGGGTTAGGGTTAGTGTTATTAGGGTCAGGATTAGAATCGAGAGCATTTAAGGATAGTGTTAGGGTTAGCGTTAGGTTTAGGGTTAGGTTTCGTAGAATTGAGGGTTAGGGTTAGGGTTAGGGTTAGGGTTAGGGATAGAATTAAGCGCATTTTTAGTGTTACGGGTTGGGTCAGGGTTAGGGTTAGAGTGCATATAGAGGTGGGGATAGGAGTAGGGTTGGGATTGGGGTTAGGGTTTGTGTTGGTAGAATCGAGGTTTAGGGTTACCCTTAGGGTCAGGATTGCCTTTTGGGTTAGAGTCGAGTGCATTTAGGGTGAGGCTTATTGTTGAGATTCACGATTTAGTGTTAGGGTTATAATCGAGCACATTAGGTTTAGAGTTATCGTTAGAATCCAGTGCATTTAGGGTTAGCATTAGGGATAGGGTTAGGTTTATGTTTAGGGTGAGGGTTAGAATCGTGTGCATTTAAGGATAGTGTTAGGGTTAAAGTTAGGTACAGGGTTAGCTTTCGTAGAATCGAGGGTCAGTGGTAAGGTGAGGGTTAGGGTTAGGATTAGGGTTAGAGTCAGGGGCATTTTTAGCGTTAGGGTTGTTGTTAGGGTCAGGGTTTGAGTGCATTTAGGGGTAGGGTAGGAGTTGGGTTAGGATTAGGGTTAGGGTTTGTGTTGGTAGAATCGAGGTTTTGGGTTAGGCTTAGGGTCAGGAGAGCATTTTGGGTCATAATTCAGAGCATTTGGGCTTAGGGTTAGTGTTGAAATTGATGATTTCGTTATAGCGTTCGAATCAGGCACATTTAGGGATAGAGTTATGATTAGAATTCAGTGCATTCAGGGTTAGGGTTAGGGTTAGGGTTAGGCTTAGGGTCAGGGTTAGAATCGAGAGCATTAAGGATAGTGCTAGGGTTAGAGTTAGGTTTAGGGTTAGGTTTCGTAGAATTGAGGGTTAGGGTTAGGGTTAGGGTTAGGTATAGATTCAAGGGCATTTTTAGTGTTAAGGGTTGGGTCAGGGTTAGGGTTAGAGTGCATATAGAGGTAGGGATAGGAGTAGGGTTGGGATTAGGGTTAGGGTTTGTGTTGGTAGAATCGAGGTTTAGGGTTAGGCTTAGGGTCAGGATTGCTTTTTGGGTTAGAGTCGAGTGCATTTAGGGTTAGGCTTAGTGTTGAGATTGACGATTTAGTGTTAGGGTTATAATCGAGCATATTAGGGTTAGAGTTTCGGTTAGAATCCACTGCATTTAGGGTTAGGATTAGGGATAGGGTTAGCTTTATGTTTAGGGTGAGGGTTAGAATCGAGTGCATTTAAGGATAGTGTTAAGGTTAGAGTTAGGTATAGGGTTAGCTTTCGTAGAATCGATGGTTAGTGTTAGGGTTAGGGTTAGGGGTAGGATTAGGGTTAGAATCAAGCGCATTTTTAGTGTTAGGATTGGGGTTAGAGTTAGGGTTGGAGTGCATTTAGGGGTAGGGGAGGAGTTGGGTTAGGATTAGGGTTAGGGTTTGTGTTGGTAGAATCGAGGTTTTGGGTCAGGCTTAGGGTCAGGAGAGCATTTTGGGTCATAATTCAGAGCATTTGGGCTTAGGGTTAGTGTTGCAATTGATGATTTCGTTATAGCGTTCGAATCAGGCACATTTAGGGATAGAGTTATGATTAGAATTCAGTGCATTTAGTGTTAGGGTTAGGGTTAGGGTTATTGTTAGGTTTAGGGTTAGGGTTAGAATCGAGAGCATTAAGGATAGTGCTAGGATTAGAGTTAGGTTTAGGGTTAGCTTTCGTAGAATCGAGGGTTAGACTTAGGGTTAGGCTTAGGGTGAGTGTTAGGGTTAGATTCAAACACAGTTTTAGTGTTAGCGTTAGGGTGAGGGTTAGGGTTAAAGTGCTTTTAGGGCTAGTGGTAGGGGTAGGGTTAGGATTAGGGTTAAGGTTTGTGTTGGTAGAATCGAGGTTTAGGTTTAGGCTTAGGGTCAAGATTGCATTTTCGATCAGAATCGAGTGTAGTTAGGCTTTGCGTTAGTGTTCAAATTGACGATTTAGTGTTAGGGTTTGAATCGAGCACATTTAGGGTTAGAGTTATGGTTAGAATTCAGTGCATTTAGGGTTAGGGTTAAGGTTAGTGTTAGGGTTAGGTTTAGGGTCAGGGTTAAAATCGAGAGCATTTAAGGATAGTGCTAGGGTTAGACTTAGGTTTAGCGTTCGCTTTCGTAGCATCGAGGGTTAGGCTTAAGGTTAGGCTTAGGCTTAGTGTTCGGGTTAGAATCAGGCGCATTTTTAGTGTTCTGGTTTTCGTTAGGGTACGGCTTAGAGTGCATTTAGGGGTAGGGGTAGGAGTAGGGTGAGGATTAGGGTTAAGATTTGTGTTGGTAGAATCGAGGTTTAGGGTTAGGCTTAGGGTCAGGAATGGCTTTTGGGTTAGAGTCGAGTGCATTTAGGGTTAGGGATAGTGTTGAAATTGACGATTTAGTGTTTGGGTTAGAATCGAGCACATTTAGGGTTAGAGTTTTGGTTAGAATTCGTTAGGGTTAGGGTTAGTGTAAGGGGTAGGGGTAGGGTTAGAGTGCATTTAGGGGTAGGGGTAGGGGTAGGGTTAGGATTAGGGTTAGGGTTTGTGTTGGTAGAATCGAAGTTTAGGGTTAGGCGTTGGGTGAGCATTGCCTTTTGGGTTACATTTAGTGTTAGGCTTAGGGTCAGGAATGGCTTTTGGGTTAGAGTCGAGTGCATTTAGAGTTAGGGTTAATGTTGAGATTGACGATTTAGTGTTAGACTTAGAATCGAGCACATTATGGTTAGAGTTATGGTTAGAATCCACTATATTTAAGCTTAGGGTTAGGGTTAGTGTTATTAGGGTCAGGATTAGAATCGAGAGCATTTAAGGATAGTGTTAGGGTTAGCGTTAGGTTTAGGGTTAGGTTTCGTAGAATTGAGGGTTAGGGTTAGGGTTAGGGTTAGGGATAGAATTAAGCGCATTTTTAGTGTTACGGGTTGGGTCAGGGTTAGGGTTAGAGTGCATATAGAGGTAGGGATAGGAGTAGGGTTGGGATTAGGGTTAGGGTTTGTGTTGGTAGAATCGAGGTTTAGGGTTACCCTTAGGGTCAGGATTGCCTTTTGGGTTACAGTAGAGTGCATTTAGGGTGAGGCTTATTGTTGAGATTCACGATTTAGTGTTAGGGTTATAATCGAGCACATTAGGTTTAGAGTTATCGTTAGAATCCAGTGCATTTAGGGTTAGCATTAGGGATAGGGTTAGGTTTATGTTTAGGGTGAGGGTTAGAATCGAGTGCATTTAAGGATAGTGTTAGGGTTAAAGTTAGGTACAGGGTTAGCTTTCGTAGAATCGAGGGTCAGTGGTAAGGTGAGGGTTAGGGTTAGGATTAGGGTTAGAATCAGGAGCATTTTTAGCGTTAGGGTTTGTGTTAGGGTCAGGGTTTGAGTGCATTTAGGGGTAGGGGAGGAGTTGGGTTAGGATTAGGGTTAGGGTTTGTGTTGTTAGAATCGAGGTTTTGGGCTAGGCTTAGGGTCAGGAGAGCATTTTGGGTCATAATTCAGAGCATTTAGGCTTAGGGTTAGTGTTGAAATTGATGATTTAGTTTTAGCGTTCGAATCAGGCACATTTAAGGATAGAGTTATGATTAGAATTCAGTGCATTTAGAGTTAGGGTTAAGGTTAGTTTTAAGGTTAGGTTTAGGGTCAGGGTTAAAATCGAGAGCATTTAAGGATAGTGCTAGGGTTAGACTTAGGTTTAGCGTTCGCTTTCGTAGCATCGAGGGTTAGGCTTAAGGTTAGGCTTAGGCTTAGTGTTCGGGTTAGAATCAGGCGCATTTTTAGTGTTCTGGTTTTCGTTAGGGTACGGCTTAGAGTGCATTTAGGGGTAGGGGTAGGAGTAGGGTGAGGATTAGGGTTAAGGTTTGTGTTGGTAGAATCGAGGTTTAGGGTTAGGCTTAGGGTCAGGAATAGCTTTGGGGTTAGAGTCGAGTGCATTTAGGGTTAGGGATAGTGTTGAAATTGACGATTTAGTGTTTGGGTTAGAATCGAGCACATTTAGGGTTAGAGTTTTGGTGAGAATTCGTTAGGGTTAGGGTTAGTGTAAGGGGTAGGGGTAGGGTTAGAGTGCATTTAGGGGTAGGGGTAGGGGTAGGGTTAGGATTAGGGTTAGGGTTTGTGTTGGTAGAATCGAAGTTTAGGGTTAGGCGTTGGGTGAGGATTGCCTTTTGGGTTACAACACAGTGCATTTAGAGTTAGGGTTAGTGTTGAGATTGACGATTTAGTGTTAGACTTAGAATCGAGCACATTATGGTTAGAGTTATGGTTACAATCCACTATATTTAAGCTTAGGGTTAGGGTTAGGGTTATTAGGGTCAGGATTAGAATCGAGAGCATTTAAGGATAGTGTTAGGGTTAGAGTTAGGTTTAGGGTTAGGTTTCGTAGAATTGAGGGTTAGGGTTAGGGTTAGGGTTAGGGATAGAATCAAGCGCATTTTTAGTGTTACGGGTTGGGTCAGGGTCAGGGTTAGAGTGCATATAGAGGTAGGGATAGGAGTAGGGTTGGGATTAGGGTTAGGGTTTGTGTTGGTAGAATCGAGGTTTAGGGTTAGCCTTAGGGTCAGGATTGCCTTTTGGGTTAGAGTCGAGTGCATTTAGGGTGAGGCTTATTGTTGAGATTCACGATTTAGTGTTAGGGTTATAATCGAGCACATTAGGTTTAGAGTTATCGTTAGAATCCAGTGCATTGAGGGTTAGCATTAGGGATAGGGTTAGGTTTATGTTTAGGGTGAGGGTTAGAATCGAGTGCATTTAAGGATAGTGTTAGGGTTAAAGTTAGGTACAGGGTTAGCTTTCGTAGAATCGAGGGTCAGTGGTAAGGTGAGGGTTAGGGTTAGGATTAGGGTTAGAATCAGGAGCATTTTTAGCGTTAGGGTTTGTGTTAGGGTCAGGGTTTGAGTGCATTTAGGGGTAGGGGATGAGTTGGGTTAGGATTAGGGTTAGGGTTTGTGTTGTTAGAATCGAGGTTTTGGGTTAGGCTTAGGGTCAGGAGAGCATTTTGGGTCATAATTCAGAGCATTTAGGCTTAGGGTTAGTGTTGAAATTGATGATTTAGTTTTAGCGTTCGAATCAGGCACATTTAAGGATAGAGTTATGATTAGAATTCAGTGCATTTAGAGTTAGGGTTAAGGTTAGTGTTAAGGTTAGGTTTAGGGTCAGGGTTAAAATCGAGAGCATTTAAGGATAGTGCTAGGGTTAGACTTAGGTTTAGCGTTCGCTTTCGTAGCATCGAGGGTTAGGCTTAAGGTTAGGCTTAGGCTTAGTGTTCGGGTTAGAATCAGGCGCATTTTTAGTGTTCTGGTTTTCGTTAGGGTACGGCTTAGAGTGCATTTAGGGGTAGGGGTAGGAGTAGGGTGAGGATTAGGGTTAAGGTTTGTGTTGGTAGAATCGAGGTTTAGGGTTAGGCTTAGGGTCAGGAATAGCTTTTGGGTTAGAGTCGAGTGCATTTAGGGTTAGGGATAGTGTTGAAATTGACGATTTAGTGTTTGGGTTAGAATCGAGCACATTTAGGGTTAGAGTTTTGGTGAGAATTCGTTAGGGTTAGGGTTAGTGTAAGGGGTAGGGGTAGGGTTAGAGTGCATTTAGGGGTAGGGGTAGGGGTAGGGTTAGGATTAGGGTTAGGGTTTGTGTTGGTAGAATCGAAGTTTAGGGTTAGGCGTTGGGTGAGGATTGCCTTTTGGGTTACAACACAGTGCATTTAGAGTTAGGGTTAGTGTTGAGATTGACGATTTAGTGTTAGACTTAGAATCGAGCACATTATGGTTAGAGTTATGGTTACAATCCACTATATTTAAGCTTAGGGTTAGGGTTAGGGTTATTAGGGTCAGGATTAGAATCGAGAGCATTTAAGGATAGTGTTAGGGTTAGAGTTAGGTTTAGGGTTAGGTTTCGTAGAATTGATGGTTAGGGTTAGGGTTAGGGTTAGGGATAGAATCAAGCGCATTTTTAGTGTTACGGGTTGGGTCAGGGTCAGGGTTAGAGTGCATATAGAGGTAGGGATAGGAGTAGGGTTGGGATTAGGGTTAGGGTTTGTGTTGGTAGAATCGATGTTTAGGGTTAGGCTTAGGGTCAGGATTGCCTTTTGGGTTAGAGTCGAGTGCATTTAGGGTTAGGCTTAGTGTTGAGATTGACGATTTAGTGTTAGGGTTATAATCGAGCACATTAGGGTTAGAGTTATGGTTAGAATCCAGTGCATTTAGGTTTAGCATTAGGGATAGGGTTAGGTTTATGTTTAGGGTGAGGGTAAGAATCGAGTGCATTTAAGGATAGTGTTAGGGTTAGAGTTAGGTGTAGGATTACCTTTCGTATAATCGAGGGTCAGTGTTAGGGTGAGGATTAGGGTTAGAGTCAGGAGCATTTTTAGCGTTAGGGTTGTTGTTAGGGTCAGGGTTTGAGTGCATTTAGGGGTAGGGTAGGAGTTGGGTTAGGATTAGGGTTAGGGTTTGTGTTGGTAGAATCGAGGTTTTGGGTTAGGCTTAGGGTCAGGAGAGCATTTTGGGTCATAATTCAGAGCATTTGGGCTTAGGGTTAGTGTTGAAATTGATGATTTCGTTATAGCGTTCGAATCAGGCACATTTAGGGATAGAGTTATGATTAGAATTCAGTGCATTCAGGGTTAGGGTTAGGGTTAGGGTTAGGCTTAGGATCAGAGTTAGAATCGAGAGCATTAAGGATAGTGCTAGGGTTAGAGTTAGGTTTAGGGTTAGGTTTCGTAGAATTGAGGGTTAGGGTTAGGTATAGAATCAAGGGCATTTTTAGTGTTAAGGGTTGGGTCAGGGTTAGGGTTAGAGTGCATATAGAGGTAGGGATAGGAGTAGGGTTGGGATTAGGGTTAGGGTTTGTGTTGGTAGAATCGAGGTTTAGGGTTAGGCTTAGGGTCAGGATTGCTTTTTGGGTTAGAGTCGAGTGCATTTAGGGTTAGGCTTAGTGTTGAGATTGACGATTTAGTGTTAGGGTTATAATCGAGCATATTAGGGTTAGAGTTTCGGTTAGAATCCACTGCATTTAGGGTTAGGATTAGGGATAGGGTTAGCTTTATGTTTAGGGTGAGGGTTAGAATCGAGTGCATTTAAGGATAGTGTTAAGGTTAGAGTTAGGTATAGGGTTAGCTTTCGTAGAATCGATGGTTAGTGTTAGGGTTAGGGTTAGGGGTAGGATTAGGGTTAGAATCAAGCGCATTTTTAGTGTTAGGATTGGGGTTAGAGTTAGGGTTGGAGTGCATTTAGGGGTAGGGGAGGAGTTGGGTTAGGATTAGGGTTAGGGTTTGTGTTGGTAGAATCGAGGTTTTGGGTCAGGCTTAGGGTCAGGAGAGCATTTTGGGTCATAATTCAGAGCATTTGGGCTTAGGGTTAGTGTTGCAATTGATGATTTCGTTATAGCGTTCGAATCAGGCACATTTAGGGATAGAGTTATGATTAGAATTCAGTGCATTTAGTGTTAGGGTTAGGGTTAGGGTTATTGTTAGGTTTAGGGTTAGGGTTAGAATCGAGAGCATTAAGGATAGTGCTAGGATTAGAGTTAGGTTTAGGGTTAGCTTTCGTAGAATCGAGGGTTAGACTTAGGGTTAGGCTTAGGGTGAGTGTTAGGGTTAGATTCAAACACAGTTTTAGTGTTAGCGTTAGGGTGTGGGTTAGGGTTAAAGTGCTTTTAGGGCTAGTGGTAGGGGTAGGGTTAGGATTAGGGTTAAGGTTTGTGTTGGTAGAATCGAGGTTTAGGTTTAGGCTTAGGGTCAAGATTGCATTTTCGATCAGAATCGAGTGTAGTTAGGCTTTGCGTTAGTGTTCAAATTGACGATTTAGTGTTAGGGTTTGAATCGAGCACATTTAGGGTTAGAGTTATGGTTAGAATTCAGTGCATTTAGGGTTAGGGTTAAGGTTAGTGTTAGGGTTAGGTTTAGGGTCAGGGTTAAAATCGAGAGCATTTAAGGATAGTGCTAGGGTTAGACTTAGGTTTAGCGTTCGCTTTCGTAGCATCGAGGGTTAGGCTTAAGGTTAGGCTTAGGCTTAGTGTTCGGGTTAGAATCAGGCGCATTTTTAGTGTTCTGGTTTTCGTTAGGGTACGGCTTAGAGTGCATTTAGGGGTAGGGGTAGGAGTAGGGTGAGGATTAGGGTTAAGATTTGTGTTGGTAGAATCGAGGTTTAGGGTTAGGCTTAGGGTCAGGAATGGCTTTTGGGTTAGAGTCGAGTGCATTTAGGGTTAGGGATAGTGTTGAAATTGACGATTTAGTGTTTGGGTTAGAATCGAGCACATTTAGGGTTAGAGTTTTGGTTAGAATTCGTTAGGGTTAGGGTTAGTGTAAGGGGTAGGGGTAGGGTTAGAGTGCATTTAGGGGTAGGGGTAGGGGTAGGGTTAGGATTAGAGTTAGGGTTTGTGTTGGTAGAATCGAAGTTTAGGGTTAGGCGTTGGGTGAGGATTGCCTTTTGGGTTACAACACAGTGCATTTAGAGTTAGGGTTAGTGTTGAGATTGACGATTTAGTGTTAGACTTAGAATCGAGCACATTATGGTTAGAGTTATGGGTAGAATCCACTATATTTAAGCTTAGGGTTAGGGTTAGGGTTATTAGGGTCAGGATTAGAATCGAGAGCATTTAAGGATAGTGTTAGGGTTAGAGTTAGGTTTAGGGTTAGCTTTCGTAGAATTGAGGGTTAGGGTTAGGGTTAGGGTTAGGGATAGAATCAAGCGCATTTTTAGTGTTACGGGTTGGGTCAGGGTTAGGGTTAGAGTGCATATAGAGGTAGGGATAGGAGTAGGGTTGGGATTAGGGTTAGGGTTTGTGTTGGTAGAATCGATGTTTAGGGTTAGGCTTAGGGTCAGGATTGCCTTTTGGGTTAGAGTCGAGTGCATTTAGGGTTAGGCTTAGTGTTGAGATTGACGATTTAGTGTTCGGGTTATAATCGAGCACATTAGGGTTAGAGTTATGGTTAGAATCCAGTGCATTTAGGTTTAGCATTAGGGATAGGGTTCGGTTTATGTTTAGGGTGAGGGTTAGAATCGAGTGCATTTAAGGATAGTGTTAGGGTTAGAGTTAGGTGTAGGATTACCTTTCGTAGAATCGAGGGTCAGTGTTAGGGTGAGGATTAGGGTTAGAGTCAGGAGCATTTTTAGCGTTAGGGTTGGGGTTAGGGTCAGGGTTTGAGTGCATTTAGAGGTAGGGGAGGAGTTGGGTTAGGATTAGGGTTAGGGTTTGTGTTGGTAGAATCGAGGTTTTGGGTTAGGCTTAGGGTCAGGAGAGCATTTTGGGTCATAATTCAGAGCATTTGGGCTTAGGGTTAGTGTTGAAATTAATGATTTCGTTATAGCGTTCGAATCAGGCACATTTAGGGATAGAGTTATGATTAGAATTCAGTGCATTTAGGGTTAGGGTTAGGGTTAGGGTTAGGTTTAGGGTCAGGGTTAGAATCGAGAGCATTAAGAATAGTGCTAGGATTAGAGTTAGGTTTAGGGTTAGCTTTCGTAGAATCGAGGGTTAGACTTAGGGTTAGGCTTAGGGTGAGTGTTAGGGTTAGAATCAAGCACAGTTTCAGTGTTAGCGTTAGGGTGAGGGTTAGGGTTAAAGTGCTTTTAGGGCTATTGGTAGGGGTAGGGTTAGGATTAGGGTTAGGGTTTGTGTTGGTAGAATCGAGGTTTAGGTTTAGGCTTAGGGTCAAGATTGCATTTTCGATCAGAATCGAGTGTAGTTAGGCTTTGCGTTAGTGTTCAAATTGACGATTTAGTGTTAGGGTTTGAATCGAGCACATTTAGGGTTAGAGTTATGGTTAGAATTCAGTGCATTTAGGGTTAGGGTTAGGGTTAGTGTTAGGGTAAGGTTTAGGGTCAGGGTTAAAATCGAGAGCATTTAAGGATAGTGCTAGGGTTAGACTTAGGTTTAGCGTTCGCTTTCGTAGCATCGAGGGTTAGGCTTAAGGTTAGGCTTAGGCTTAGTGTTGGGATTAGAATCAGGCGCATTTTAGTGTTCTGGTTTTCGTTAGAGTACGGCTTAGAGTGCATTTAGGGGTAGGGGTAGGAGTAGGGTGAGGATTAGGGTTAAGGTTTGTGTTGGTAGAATCGAGGTTTAGGGTTAGGCTTAGGGTCAGGAATGGCTTTTGGGTTAGAGTCGAGTGCATTTAGGGTTAGGGATAGTGTTGAAATTGACGATTTAGTGTTTGGGTTAGAATCGAGCACATTTAGGGTTAGAGTTTTGGTTAGAATTCGTTAGGGTTAGGGTTAGTGTAAGGGGTAGGGGTAGGGTCAGAGTGCATTTAGGGGTAGGGGTAGGGGTAGGGTTAGGATTAGGGTTAGGGTTTGTGTTGGTAGAATCGAAGTTTAGGGTTAGGCGTTGGGTGAGCATTGCCTTTTGGGTTACATTTAGTGTTAGGCTTAGGGTCAGGAATGGCTTTTGGGTTAGAGTCGAGTGCATTTAGAGTTAGGGTTAGTGTTGAGATTGACGATTTAGTGTTAGACTTAGAATCGAGCACATTAGGGTTAGAGTTATGGTTACAATCCACTATATTTAAGCTTAGGGTTAGGGTTAGGGTTATTAGGGTCAGGATTAGAATCGAGAGCAT
Organism: Notamacropus eugenii; assembly: GCF_028372415.1. NCBI lineage: Eukaryota > Metazoa > Chordata > Mammalia > Diprotodontia > Macropodidae > Notamacropus > Notamacropus eugenii. The sequence goes on from NW_027325125.1 coordinate 16,116, forward strand.
TTAAGGATAGTGTTAGGGTTAGAGTTAGGTTTAGGGTTAGCTTTCGTAGAATTGAGGGTTAGGGTTAGGGTTAGGGTTAGGGATAGAATCAAGCGCATTTTTAGTGTTACGGGTTGGGTCAGGGTTAGGGTTAGAGTGCATATAGAGGTAGGGATAGGAGTAGGGTTGGAATTAGGATTAGGGTTTGTGTTGGTAGAATCGATGTTTAGGGTTAGGCTTAGGGTCAGGATTGCTTTTTGGGTTAGAGTCGAGTGCATTTAGGGTTAGGCTTAGTGTTGAGATTGACGATTTAGTGTTAGGGTTATAATCGAGCACATTAGGGTTAGAGTTATGGTTAGAATCCAGTGCATTTAGGTTTAGCATTAGGGATAGGGTTAGGTTTATGTTTAGGGTGAGGGTTAGAATCGAGTGCATTTAAGGATAGTTTTAGGGTTAGAGTTAGGTGTAGGATTACCTTTCTTAGAATCGAGGGTCAGTGTTAGGGTGAGGATTAGGGTTAGGATTAGGGTTAGAGTCAGGAGCATTTTTAGCGTTAGGGTTGGGGTTAGGGTCAGGGTTTGAGTGCATTTAGGGGTAGGGTAGGAGTTGGGTTAGGATTAGGGTTAGGGTTTGTGTTGGTAGAATCGAGGTTTTGGGTTAGGCTTAGGGTCAGGAGAGCATTTTGGGTCATAATTCAGAGCATTTGGGCATAGGGTTAGTGTTGCAATTGATGATTTCGTTATAGCGTTCGAATCAGGCACATTTAGGGATAGAGTTATGATTAGAATTCAGTGCATTTAGGGTTAGGGTTAGGGTTAGGGTTAGGTTTAGGGTCAGGGTTAGAATCGAGAGCATTAAGGATAGTGCTAGGGTTAGAGTTAGGTTTAGGGTTAGGTTTCGTAGAATTGAGGGTTAGGGTTAGGGTTAGGGTTAGGTATAGAATCAAGCGCATTTTTAGTGTTAGGGGCTGGGTCACGGTTAGGGTTAGAGTGCATATAGAGGTAGGGATAGGAGTAGGGTTGGGATTAGGGTTAGGGTTTGTGTTGGTAGAATCGAGGTTTAGGATTAGGCTTAGGGTCAGGATTGCTTTTTGGGTTAGAGTCGAGTGCATTTAGGGTTAGGCTTAGTGTTGAGATTGACGATTTAGTGTTAGGGTTATAATCGAGCATATTAGGGTTAGAGTTTCGGTTAGAATCCACTGCATTTAGGGTTAGGATTAGGGATAGGGTTAGGTTTATGTTTAGGGCGAGGGTTAGAATCGAGTGCATTTAAGGATAGTGTTAAGGTTAGAGTTAGGTATAGGGTTAGCTTTCGTAGAATCGATGGTTAGTGTTAGGGTTAGGGTTAGGGGTAGGATTGGGGTTAGAATCAAGCGCATTTTTAGTGTTAGGATTGGGGTTAGAGTTAGGGTTGGAGTGCATTTAGGGGTAGGGGAGGAGTTGGGTTAGGATTAGGGTTAGGGTTTGTGTTGGTAGAATCGAGGTTTTGGGTCAGGCTTAGGGTCAGGAGAGCATTTTGGGTCATAATTCAGAGCATTTGGGCTTAGGGTTAGTGTTGCAGTTGATGATTTCGTTATAGCGTTCGAATCAGGCACATTTAGGGATAGAGTTATGATTAGAATTCAGTGCATTTAGTGTTAGTGTTAGGGTTAGGGTTATTGTTAGTTTTAGGGTTAGGGTTAGAATCGAGAGCATTAAGGGTAGTGCTAGGATTAGAGTTAGGTTTAGGGTTAGCTTTCGTAGAATCGAGGGTTAGACTTAGGGTTAGGCTTAGGGTGAGTGTTAGGGTTAGAATCAAGCACAGTTTTAGTGTTAGCGTTAGGGTGAGGGTTAGGGTTAAAGTGCTTTTAGGGCTAGTGGTAGGGGTAGGGTTAGGATTAGGGTTAAGGTTTGTGTTGGTAGAATCGAGGTTTAGGTTTAGGCTCAGGGTCAAGATTGCATTTTCGATCAGAATCGAGTGTAGTTAGGCTTTGCGTTAGTGTTCAAATTGACGATTTAGTGTTAGGGTTTGAATCGAGCACATTTAGGGTTAGAGTTATGGTTAGAATTCAGTGCATTTAGGGTTAGGGTTAGGGTTAGTGTTAGGGTAAGGTTTAGGGTCAGGGTTAAAATCGAGAGCATTTAAGGATAGTGCTAGGGTTAGACTTAGGTTCAGCGTTCGCTTTCGTAGCATCGAGGGTTAGGCTTAAGGTTAGGCTGAGGCTTAGTGTTCGGGTTAGAATCAGGCGCATTTTTAGTGTTCTGGTTTTCGTTAGGGTACGGCTTAGAGTGCATTTAGGGGTAGGGGTAGGAGTAGGGTGAGGATTAGGGTTAAGGTTTGTGTTGGTAGAATCGAGGTTTAGGGTTAGGCTTAGGGTCAGGAGAGCATTTTGGGTCATAATTCAGAGCATTTGGGCTTAGGGTTAGTGTTCAAATTGATGATTTCGTTATAGCGTTCGAATCAGGCACATTTAGGGATAGAGTTATGATTAGAATTCAGTGCATTTAGGGTTAGGGTTAGGGTTAGGGTTAGGTTTAGGGTCAGGGTTAGAATCAAGAGCATTAAGGATAGTGCTAGGGTTAGAGTTAGGTTTAGGGTTAGGTTTCGTAGAATTGAGGGTTAGGGTTAGGGTGATGGTTAGGTATAGAATCAAGCGCATTTTTAGTGTTAGGGGCTGGGTCAGGGTTAGGGTTAGAGTGCATATAGAGGTAGGGATAGGAGTAGGGTTGGGATTAGGGTTAGGGTTTGTGTTGGTAGAATCGAGGTTTAGGATTAGGCTTAGGGTCAGGATTGCTTTTTGGGTTAGAGTCGAGTGCATTTAGGGTTAGGCTTAGTGTTGAGATTGACGATTTAGTGTTAGGGTTATAATCGAGCATATTAGGGTTAGAGTTTCGGTTAGAATCCACTGCATTTAGGGTTAGGATTAGGGATAGGGTTAGGTTTATGTTTAGGGCGAGGGTTAGAATCGAGTGCATTTAAGGATAGTGTTAAGGTTAGAGTTAGGTATAGGGTTAGCTTTCGTAGAATCGATGGTTAGTGTTAGGGTTAGGGTTAGGGGTAGGATTAGGGTTAGAATCAAGCGCATTTTTAGTGTTAGCATTGGGGTTAGAGTTAGGGTTGGAGTGCATTTAGGGGTAGGGGAGGAGTTGGGTTAGGATTAGGGTTAGGGTTTGTGTTGGTAGAATCGAGGTTTTGGGTCAGGCTTCGGGTCAGGAGAGCATTTTGGGTCATAATTCAGAGCATTTGGGCTTAGGGTTAGTGTTGCAATTGATGATTTCGTTATAGCGTTCGAATCAGGCACATTTAGGGATAGAGTTATGATTAGAATTCAGTGCATTTAGTGTTAGTGTTAGGGTTAGGGTTATTGTTAGTTTTAGGGTTAGGGTTAGAATCGAGAGCATTAAGGGTAGTGCTAGGATTAGAGTTAGGTTTAGGGTTAGCTTTCGTAGAATCGAGGGTTAGACTTAGGGTTAGGCTTAGGGTGAGTGTTAGGGTTAGAATCAAGCACAGTTTTAGTGTTAGCGTTAGGGTGAGGGTTAGGGTTAAAGTGCTTTTAGGGCTAGTGGTAGGGGTAGGGTTAGGATTAGAGTTAAGGTTTGTGTTGGTAGAATCGAGGTTTAGGTTTAGGCTTAGGGTCAAGATTGCATTTTCGATCAGAATCGAGTGTAGTTAGGCTTTGCGTTAGTGTTCAAATTGACGATTTAGTGTTAGGGTTTGAATCGAGCACATTTAGGGTTAGAGTTATGGTTAGAATTCAGTGCATTTAGGGTTAGGGTTAGGGTTAGTGTTAGGGTAAGGTTTAGGGTCAGGGTTAAAATCGAGAGCATTTAAGGATAGTGCTAGGGTTAGACTTAGGTTTAGCGTTCGCTTTTGTAGCATCGAGGGTTAGGCTTAAGGTTAGGCTTAGGGTTAGGGTTGGGATTAGAATCAGGCGCATTTTAGTGTTCTGGTTTTCGTTAGGGTACGGCTTAGAGTGCATTTAGGGGTAGGGGTAGGAGTAGGGTGAGGATTAGGGTTAAGGTTTGTGTTGGTAGAATCGAGGTTTAGGGTTAGGCTTAGGGTCAGGAATGGCTTTTGGGTTAGAGTCGAGTGCATTTAGGGTTAGGGATAGTGTTGAAATTGACGATTTAGTGTTTGGGTTCTAATCGAGCACATTTAGGGTTAGAGTTTTGGTTAGAATTCGTTAGGGTTAGGGTTAGTGTAAGGGGTAGGGGTAGGGTTAGAGTGCATTTAGGGGTAGGGGTATGGGTAGGGTTAGGATTAGGGTTAGGGTTTGTGTTGGTAGAATCGAAGTTTAGGGTTAGGCGTTGGGTGAGCATTGCCTTTTGGGTTACATTTAGTGTTAGGCTTAGGGTCAGGAATGGCTTTTGGGTTAGAGTCGAGTGCATTTAGAGTTAGGGTTAGTGTTGAGATTGACGATTTAGTGTTAGACTTAGAATCGAGCACATTAGGGTTAGAGTTATGGTTAGAATCCACTATATTTAAGCTTAGGGTTAGGGTTAGGGTTATTAGGGTCAGGATTAGAATCGAGAGCATTTAAGGATAGTGTTAGGGTTAGCGTTAGGTTTAGGGTTAGCTTTCGTAGAATTGAGGGTTAGGATTAGGGTTAGGGTTAGGGATAGAATCAAGCGCATTTTTAGTGTTACGGGTTGGGTCAGGGTTAGGGTTAGAGTGCATATAGAGGTAGGGATAGGAGTAGGGTTGGGATTAGGGTTAGGGTTTGTGTTGGTAGAATCGATGTTTAGGGTTAGGCTTAGGGTCAGGATTGCTTTTTGGGTTAGAGTCGAGTGCATTTAGGGTTAGGCTTAGTGTTGAGATTGACGATTTAGTGTTAGGGTTATAATCGAGCACATTAGGGTTAGAGTTATGGTTAGAATCCAGTGCATTTAGGTTTAGCATTAGGGATAGGGTTAGGTTTATGTCTAGGGTGAGGGTTAGAATCGAGTGCATTTAAGGATAGTGTTAGGGTTAGAGTTAGGTGTAGGATTACCTTTCGTAGAATCGAGGGTCAGTGTTAGGGTGAGGATTAGGGTTAGGATTAGGGTTAGAGTCAGGAGCATTTTTAGCGTTAGGGTTGGGGTTAGGGTCAGGGTTTGAGTGCATTTAGGGGTAGGGTAGGAGTTGGGTTAGGATTAGGGTTAGGGTTTGTGTTGGTAGAATCGAGGTTTTGGGTTAGGCTTAGGGTCAGGAGAGCATTTTGGGTCATAATTCAGAGCATTTGGGCTTAGGGTTAGTGTTGAAATTGATGATTTCGTTATAGCGTTCGAATCAGGCACATTTAGGGATAGAGTTATGATTAGAATTCAGTGCATTTAGGGTTAGGGTTAGGGTTAGGGTTAGGTTTAGGGTCAGTGTTAGAATCGAGAGCATTAAGGGTAGTGCTAGGGTTAGAGTTAGGTTTAGGGTTAGCTTTCGTAGAATCGAGGGTTAGACTAAGGCTTAGGCTTAGGGTGAGTGTTAGTGTTAGAATCAAGCACAGTTTTAGTGTTACCGTTAGGGTGAGGGTTAGGGTTAAAGTGCTTTTAGGGCTAGTGAAAGGGGTAGGGTTAAGATTAGGGTTAAGGTTTGTGTTGGTAGAATCGAGGTTTAGGGTTAGGCGTAGGGTGAGGATTGCCTTTTGGATACTTTTAGTGTTAGGCTTAGGGTCAGGAATGGCTTTTGGGTTAGAGTCGAGTGCATTTAGAGTTAGGGTTAGTGCTGAGATTGACGATTTAGTGTTAGACTTAGAATCGATCACATTAGGGTTAGAGTTATGGTTAGAATCCACTATATTTAAGCTTAGGGTTAGGGTTAGGGTTATTAGGGTCAGGATTAGAATCGAGAGCATTTAAGGATAGTGTTAGGGTTAGAGTTAGGTTTAGGGTTAGGTTTCGTAGAATTGAGGGTTAGGGTTAGGGTTAGGGTTAGGGATAGAATCAAGCGCATTTTTAGTGTTAGGGGTTGGGTCAGGATTAGGGTTAGAGTGCATATAGAGGTAGGGATAGGAGTAGGGTTGGGATTAGGGTTAGGGTTTGTGTTGGTAGAATCGAGGTTTACGGTTAGCCTTAAGTTCAGGATTGCCTTTTGGGTTAGAGTCGAGTGCATTTAGGGTGAGGCTTAGGGTTGAGATTGACGATTTAGTGTTAGGGTTATAATCGAGCACATTAGGGTTAGAGTTATGGTTAGAATCCAGTGCATTTAGGGTTAGGATTAGGGATAGGGTCAGGTTTATGTTTAGGGTGAGGGTTAGAATCGAGTGCATTTAAGGATAGTGTTAGGGATAGAATTAGGTATAGGGTTAGCTTTCGTAGAATCGAGGGTCAGTGTTAGGGTGAGGGTTACGGTTAGGATTAGGGTTATAGTCAGGAGCATTTTTAGCGTTAGGGTTGGGGTTAGGGTCAGGGTTTGAGTGCATTTAGGGGTAGGGGAGGAGTTGGGTTAGGATTAGGGTTAGGGTTTGTGTTGGTAGAATCGAGGTTTTGGGTTAGGCTTAGGGTCAGGAGAGCATTTTGGGTCATAATTCAGAGCATTTGGGCTTAGGGTTAGTGTTGAAATTGATGATTTCGTTATAGCGTTCGAATCTGGCACATTTAGCGATAGAGTTATGATTAGAATTCAGTGCATTTAGGGTTAGGATTAGGGTTAGGGTTAGGTTTAGGGTCAGGGTTAGAATGGAGAGCATTAAGTATAGTGCTAGGGTTAGAGTTAGGTTTAGGGTTAGGTTTCGTAGAATTGAGGGGTAGGGTTAGGGTTAGGGTTAGGTATAGAATCAAGCGCATTTTTAGTGTTAGGGGTTGGGTCAGGGTTAGGGTTAGAGTGCATATAGAGGTAGTGATAGGAGTAGGGTTGGGATTAGGGTTAGGGTTTGTGTTGGTAGAATCGAGGTTTAGGGTTAGGCTTAGCGTCAGGATTGCTTTTTGGGTTAGAGTCGAGTGCATTTAGGGTTAGGCTTAGTGTTGAGATTGACGATTTAGTGTTAGGGTTATAATCGAGCACATTAGGGTTAGAGTTATGGTTAGAATCCACTGCATTTAGGGTTAGGATTAGGGATAGGGTTAGCTTTATGTTTAGGATGAGGGTTAGAATCGAGTGCATTTAAGGATAGTGTTAAGGTTAGAATTAGGTATAGGGTTAGCTTTCGTAGAATTGATGGTTAGTGTTAGGGTGAGGGTTAGGGGTAGGATTAGGGTTAGAATCAAGCGCATTTTTAGTGTTAGGATTGGGGTTAGAGTTAGGGTTGGAGTGCATTTAGGGGTAGGGGAGGAGTTGGGTTAGGATTAGGGTTAGGGTTTGTGTTGGTAGAATCGAGGTTTTGGGTTAGGCTTAGGGTCAGGAGAGCATTTTGGGTCATAATTCAGAGCATTTGGGCTTAGGGTTAGTGTTGCAATTGATGATTTCGTTATAGCGTTCGAATCAGGCACATTTAGCGATAGAGTTATGATTAGAATTCAGTGCATTTAGGGTTAGGGTTAGGGTTAGGGTTATTGTTAGGTTTAGGGTTAGGGTTAGAATCGAGAGCATTAAGGGTAGTGCTAGGATTAGAGTTAGGTTTAGGGTTAGCTTTCGTAGAATCGAGGGTTAGACTTAGGGTTAGGCTTAGGGTGAGTGTTAGGGTTAGAATCAAGCACAGTTTTAGTGTTAGCGTTAGGGTGAGGGTTAGGGTTAAAGTGCTTTTAGGGCTAGTGGAAGGGGTAGGGTTAGGATTAGGGTTAAGGTTTGTGTTGGTAGAATCGAGGTTTAGGTTTAGGCTTAGGGTCAAGATTGCATTTTCGATCAGAATCGAGTGTAGTTAGGCTTTGCGATAGTGTTCAAATTGACGATTTAGTGTTAGGGTTTGAATCCAGCACATTTAGGGTTAGAGTTATGGTTAGATTTCAGTTCATTTAGGGTTAGGGTTAAGGTTAGTGTTAGGGTTAGGTTTAGGGGCAGGGTTAAAATCGAGAGCATTTAAGGATAGTGCTAGGGTTAGACTTAGGTTCAGCGTTCGCTTTCGTAGCATCGAGGGTTAGGCTTAAGGTTAGGCTGAGGCTTAGTGTTCGGGTTAGAATCAGGGGCAGTTTTAGTGTTCTGGTTTTCGTTAGGGTACGACTTAGAGTGCATTTAGGGGTAGGGGTAGGAGTAGGGTGAGGATTAGGGTTAAGGTTTGTGTTGGTAGAATCGAGGTTTAGGGTTAGGCTTAGGGTCAGGAATGGCTTTTGGGTTAGAGTCGAGTGCATTTAGGGTTAGGGATAGTGTTGAAATTGACGATTTAGTGTTTGGGTTCTAATCGAGCACATTTAGGGTTAGAGTTTTGGTTAGAATTCGTTAGGGTTAGGGTTAGTGTAAGGGGTAGGGGTAGGGTTAGAGTGCATTTAGGGGTAGGGGCAGGGGTAGGGTTAGGATTAGGGTTAGGGTTTGTGTTGGTAGAATCGAAGTTTAGGGTTAGGCGTTGGGTGAGCATTGCCTTTTGGGTTACATTTAGTGTTAGGCTTAGGGTCAGGAATGGCTTTTGGGTTAGAGTCGAGTGCATTTAGAGTTAGGGTTAGTGTTGAGATTGACGATTTAGTGTTAGACTTAGAATCGAGCACATTAGGGTTAGAGTTATGGTTAGAATCCACTATATTTAAGCTTAGGGTTAGGGTTAGTGTTATTAGGGTCAGGATTAGAATCGAGAGCATTTAAGGATAGTGTTAGGGTTAGCGTTAGGTTTAGGGTTAGGTTTCGTAGAATTGAGGGTTAGGGTTAGGGTTAGGGTTAGGGATAGAATTAAGCGCATTTTTAGTGTTACGGGTTGGGTCAGGGTTAGGGTTAGAGTGCATATAGAGGTAGGGATAGGAGTAGGGTTGGGATTAGGGTTAGGGTTTGTGTTGGTAGAATCGAGGTTTAGGGTTAGCCTTAGGGTCAGGATTGCCTTTTGGGTTAGAGTCGAGTGCATTTAGGGTGAGGCTTATTGTTGAGATTCACGATTTAGTGTTAGGGTTATAATCGAGCACATTAGGTTTAGAGTTATCGTTAGAATCCAGTGCATTTAAGGTTAGCATTAGGGATAGGGTTAGGTTTATGTTTAGGGTGAGGGTTAGAATCGAGTGCATTTAAGGATAGTGTTAGGGTTAAAGTTAGGTACAGGGTTAGCTTTCGTAGAATCGAGGGTCAGTGGTAAGGTGAGGGTTAGGGTTGGGATTAGGGTTAGAATCAGGAGCATTTTTAGCGTTAGGGTTTGTGTTAGGGTCAGGGTTTGAGTGCATTTAGGGGTAGGGGAGGAGTTGGGTTAGGATTAGGGTTAGGGTTTGTGTTGGTAGAATCGAGGTTTTGGGTTAGGCTTAGGGTCAGGAGAGCATTTTGGGTCATAATTCAGAGCATTTAGGCTTAGGGTTAGTGTTGAAATTGATGATTTAGTTTTAGCGTTCGAATCAGGCACATTTAGGGATAGAGTTATGATTAGAATTCAGTGCATTTAGGGTTAGGGTTAAGGTTAGTGTTAGGGTTAGATTTAGGGTCAGGGTTAAAATCGAGAGCATTTAAGGATAGTGCTAGGGTTAGACTTAGGTTTAGCGTTCGCTTTCGTAGCATCGAGGGTTAGGCTTAAGGTTAGTCTTAGGCTTAGTGTTCGGGTTAGAATCAGGCGCATTTTTAGTGTTCTGGTTTTCGTTAGGGTACGGCTTAGAGTGCATTTAGGGGTAGGGGTAGGAGTAGGGTGAGGATTAGGGTTAAGGTTTGTGTTGGTAGAATCGAGGTTTAGGGTGAGGCTTAGGGTCAGGAATAGCTTTTGGGTTAGAGTCGAGTGCATTTAGGGTTAGGGATAGTGTTGAAATTGACGATTTAGTGTTTGGGTTAGAATCGAGCACATTTAGGGTTAGAGTTTTGGTGAGAATTCGTTAGGGTTAGGGTTAGTGTAAGGGGTAGGGGTAGGGTTAGAGTGCATTTAGGGGTAGGGGTAGGGGTAGGGTTAGGATTAGAGTTAGGGTTTGTGTTGGTAGAATCGAAGTTTAGGGTTAGGCGTTGGGTGAGGATTGCCTTTTGGGTTACAACAGAGTGCATTTAGAGTTAGGGTTAGTGTTGAGACTGACGATTTAGTGTTAGACTTAGAATCGAGCACATTATGGTTAGAGTTATGGTTACAATCCACTATACTTAAGCTTAGGGTTAGGGTTAGGGTTATTAGGGTCAGGATTAGAATCGAGAGCATTTAAGGATAGTGTTAGGGTTAGAGTTAGGTTTAGGGTTAGCTTTCGTAGAATTGAGGTTTAGGGTTAGGGTTAGGGTTAGGGTTAGGGATAGAATGAAGCGCATTTTTAGTGTTAGGGGTTGGGTCAGGATTAGGGTTAGAGTGCATATAGAGGTAGGGATAGGAGTAGGGTTGGGATTAGGGTTAGGGTTTGTGTTGGTAGAATCGAGGTTTACGGTTAGCCTTAGGTTCACGATTGCCTTTTGGGTTAGAGTCGAGTGCATTTAGGGTGAGGCTTAGTGTTGAGATTGACGATTTAGTGTTAGGGTTATAATCGAGCACATTAGGGTTAGAGTTATGGTTAGAATCCAGTGCATTTAGGGTTAGGATTAGGGATAGGGTCAGGTTTATGTTTAGGGTGAGGGTTAGAATCGAGTGCATTTAAGGATAGTGTTAGGGATAGAATTCGGTATAGGGTTAGCTTTCGTAGAATCGAGGGTCAGTGTTAGCGTGAGGGTTACGGTTAGGATTAGGGTTATAGTCAGGAGCATTTTTAGCGTTAGGGTTGGGGTTAGGGTCAGGGTTTGAGTGCATTTAGGGGTAGGGGAGGAGTTGGGTTAGGATTAGGGTTAGGGTTTGTGTTGGTAGAATCGAGGTTTTGGGTTAGGCTTAGGGTCAGGAGAGCATTTTGGGTCATAATTCGGAGCATTTGGGCTTAGGGTTAGTGTTGAAATTGATGATTTCGTTATAGCGTTCGAATCTGGCACATTTAGCGATAGAGTTATGATTAGAATTCAGTGCTTTTAGGGTTAGGATTAGGGTTAGGGTTAGGTTTAGGGTCAGGGTTAGAATCGAGAGCATTAAGTATAGTGCTAGGGTTAGAGTTAGATTTAGGGTTAGGTTTCGTAGAATTGAGGGTTAGGGTTAGGGTTAGGGTTAGGTATAGAATCAAGCGCATTTTTAGTGTTAGGGGTTGGGTCAGGGTTAGGGTTAGAGTGCATATAGAGGTAGGGATAGGAGTAGGGTTGGGATTAGGGTTAGGGTTTGTGTTGGTAGAATCGAGGTTTAGGGTTAGGCTTAGGGTCAGGATTGCTTTTTGGGTTAGAGTCGAGTGCATTTAGGGTTAGGCTTAGTGTTGAGATTGACGATTTAGTGTTAGGGTTATAATCGAGCACATTAGGGTTAGAGTTATGGTTAGAATCCACTGCATTTAGGGTTAGGATTAGGGATAGGGTTAGCTTTATGTTTAGGATGAGGGTTAGAATCGAGTGCATTTAAGGATAGTGTTAAGTTTAGAATTAGGTATAGGGTTAGCTTTCGTAGAATCGATGCTTAGTGTTAGGGTTAGGGTTAGGGGTAGGATTAGGGTTAGAATCAAGCGCATTTTTAGTGTTAGGATTGGGGTTAGAGTTAGGGTTGGAGTGCATTTAGGGGTAGGGGAGGAGTTGGTTTAGGCTTACGGTTAGAGTTTGTGTTGGTAGCATCGAGGTTTTGGGTCAGGCTTAGGGTCAGGAGAGCATTTTGGGTCATAATTCAGAGCATTTGGGCTTAGGGTTAGTGTTGCAATTGATGATTTCGTTATAGCGTTCGAATCAGGCACATTTAGGGATAGAGTTATGATTAGAATTCAGTGCATTTAGGGTTAGGGTTAGGGTTAGGGTTATTGTTAGGTTTAGGGTTAGGGTTAGAATCGAGAGCGTTAAGGGTAGTGCTAGGATTAGAGTTATGTTTAGGGTTAGCTTTCGTAGAATCGAGTGTTAGACTTAGGGTTAGGCTTAGGGTGAGTGTTAGGGTTAGAATCAAGCACAGTTTTAGTGTCAGCGTTAGGGTGAGGGTTAGGGTTAAAGTGCTTTTAGGGCTAGTGGAAGGGGTAGGGTTAGGATTAGGGTTAAGGTTTGTGTTGGTAGAATCGAGGTTTAGGTTTAGGCTTAGGGTCAAGATTGCATTTTCGATCAGAATCGAGGGTAGTTAGGCTTTGCGTTAGTGTTCAAATTGACGATTTAGTGTTAGGGTTTGAATCGAGCACATTTAGGGTTAGAGTTATGGTTAGAATTCAGTGCATTTAGGGTTAGGGTTAGGGTTAGTGTTAGGGTTAGGTTTAGGGTCAGGGTTAAAATCGAGAGCATTTAAGGATAGTGCTAGGGTTAGACTTAGGTTTAGCGTTCGCTTTCGTAGCATCGAGGGTTAGGCTTAAGGTTAGTCTTAGGCATAGTGTTCGGGTTAGAATCAGGCGCATTTTTAGTGTTCTGGTTTTCGTTAGGGTACGGCTTAGAGTGCATTTAGGGGTAGGGGTAGGAGTAGGGTGAGGATTAGGGTTAAGGTTTGTGTTGGTAGAATCGAGGTTTAGGGTTAGGCTTAGGGTCAGGAATGGCTTTTGGGTTAGAGTCGAGTGCATTTAAGGTTAGGGATAGTGTTGAAATTGACGATTTAGTGTTTGGGTTAGAATCGAGCACATTTAGGGTTAGAGTTTTGGTGAGAATTCGTTAGGGTTAGGGTTAGTGTAAGGGGTAGGGGTAGGGTTAGAGTGCATTTAGGGGTAGGGGTAGGGGTAGGGTTAGGATTAGGGTTAGGGTTTGTGTTGGTAGAATCGAAGTTTAGGGTTAGGCGTTGGGTGAGGATTGCCTTTTGGGTTACAACAGAGTGCATTTAGAGTTAGGGTTAGTGTTGAGATTGACGATTTAGTGTTAGACTTAGAATCGAGCACATTAGGGTTAGAGTTATGGTTAGAATCCACTATATTTAAGCTTAGGGTTAGGGTTAGGGTTATTAGGGTCAGGATTAGAATCGAGAGCATTTCAGGATAGTGTTAGGGTTAGAGTTAGGTTTAGGGTTAGCTTTCGTAGAATTGAGGGTTAGGGTTAGGGTTTGGGATAGAATCAAGCGCATTTTTAGTGTTAGGGGTTGGGTCAGGATTAGGGTTAGAGTGCATATAGAGGTAGGGATAGGAGTAGGGTTGGGATTAGGGTTAGGGTTTGTGTTGGTAGAATCGAGGTTTACGGTTAGCCTTAGGGTCAGGATTGCCTTTTGGGTTAGAGTCGAGTGCATTTACGGTGAGGCTTATTGTTGAGATTGACGATTTAGTGTTAGGGTTATAATCGAGCACATTAGGGTTAGAGTTATGGTTAGAATGCAGTGCATTTAGGGTTAGCATTAGGGATAGGGTTAGGTTTATGTTTAGGGTGAGGGTTAGAATCGAGTGCATTTAAGGATAGTGTTAGGGTTAGAGTTAGGTGTAGGATTACCTTTCGTAGAATCGAGGGTCAGTGTTAGGGTGAGGGTTAGTGTTAGGATTAGGGTGAGAGTCAGGAGCATTTTTAGCGTTAGGGTTGGGGTTAGGGTCAGGGTTTGAGTGCATTTAGGGGTAGGGGAGGAGTTGGGTTAGGATTAGGGTTATGGTTTGTGTTGGTAGAATCGAGGTTTTGGGTTAGGCTTAGGGTCAGGAGAACATTTTGGGTCATAATTCAGAGCATTTAGGCTTAGGGTTAGTGTTGAAATTGATGATTTAGTTTTAGCGTTCGAATCAGGCACATTTAGGGATAGAGTTATGATTAGAATTCAGTGCATTTAGGGTTAGGATTAGGGTTAGGTTTAGGGTCAGGGTTAGAATCGAGAGCATTAAGGATAGTGCTAGGGTTAGAGTTAGGTTTAGGGTTAGGTTTCGTAGAATTGAGTGTTAGGGTTAGGGTTAGGGTTAGGGTTAAGTATAGAATCAAGCGCATTTTTAGTGTTAGGGGTTGGGTCAGGGTTAGGGTTAGAGTGCATATAGAGGTAGGGATAGGAGTAGGGTTGGGATTAGGGTTAGGGTTTGTGTTGGTAGAATCGATGTTTAGGGTTAGCCTTAGGGTCAGGATTGCCTTTTGGGTTAGAGTCGAGTGCATTTAGGGTGAGGCTTATTGTTGAGATTCACGATTTAGTGTTAGGGTTATAATCGAGCACATTAGGTTTAGAGTTATCGTTAGAATCCAGTGCATTTAGGGTTAGCATTAGGGATAGGGTTAGGTTTATGTTAAGGGTGAGGGTTAGAATCGAGTGCATTTAAGGATAGTGTTAGGGTTAAAGTTAGGTACAGGGTTAGCTTTCCTAGAATAGAGGGTCAGTGGTAAGGTGAGGGTTAGGGTTAGGATTAGGGTTAGAATCAGGAGCATTTTTAGCGTTAGGGTTTGTGTTAGGGTCAGGGTTTGAGTGCATTTAGGGGGTAGGGGAGGAGTAGGGTTAGGATTAGGGTTAGGGTTTGTGTTGTTAGAATCGAGGTTTTGGGTTAGGCTTAGGGTCAGGAGAGCATTTTGGGTCATAATTCAGAGCATTTAGGCTTAGGGTTAGTGTTGAAATTGATGATTTAGTTTTAGCGTTCGAATCAGGCACATTTAGGGATAGAGTTATGATTAGAATTCAGTGCATTTAGGGTTAGGGTTAAGGTTAGTGTTAGGGTTAGGTTTAGGGTCAGGGTTAAAATCGAGAGCATTTAAGGATAGTGCTAGGGTTAGACTTAGGTTTAGCGTTCGCTTTCGTAGCATCGAGGGTTAGGCTTAAGGTTAGGCTTAGGCTTAGTGTTCGGGTTAGAATCATTCGCATTTTTAGTGTTCTGGTTTTCGTTAGGGTACGGCTTAGAGTGCATTTAGGGGTAGGGGTAGGAGTAGGGTGAGGATTAGGGTTAAGGTTTGTGTTGGTAGAATCGAGGTTTAGGGTTAGGCTTAGGGTCAGGAATAGCTTTGGGGTTAGAGTCGAGTGCATTTAGGGTTAGGGATAGTGTTGAAATTGACGATTTAGTGTTTGGGTTAGAATCGAGCACATTTAGGGTTAGAGTTTTGGTGAGAATTCGTTAGGGTTAGGGTTAGTGTAAGGGGTAGGGGTAGGGTTAGAGTGCATTTAGGGGTAGGGGTAGGGGTAGGGTTAGGATTAGGATTAGGGTTTGTGTTGGCAGAATCGAAGTTTAGGGTTAGGCGTTGGGTGAGGATTGCCTTTTGGGTTACAACAGAGTGCATTTAGAGTTAGGGTTAGTGTTGAGATTGACGATTTAGTGTTAGACTTAGAATCGAGCACATTAGGGTTAGAGTTATGGTTAGAATCCACTATATTTAAGCTTAGGGTTAGGGTTAGGGTTATTAGGGTCAGGATTAGAATCGAGAGCATTTAAGGATAGTGTTAGGGTTAGAGTTAGGTTTAGGGTTAGGTTTCGTAGAATTGAGGGTTAGGGTTAGGGTTAGGGTTAGGGATAGAATCAAGCGCATTTTTAGTGTTACGGGTTAGGTCAGGGTCAGGGTTAGAGTGCATATAGAGGTAGGGATAGGAGTAGGGTTGGGATTAGGGTTAGGGTTTGTGTTGGTAGAATCGAGGTTTAGGGTTAGGCTTAGGGTCAGGATTGCTTTTTGGGTTAGAGTCGAGTGCATTTAGGGTTAGGCTTAGTGTTGAGATTGACGATTTAGTGTTCGGTTTATAATCGAGCACATTAGGGTTAGAGTTATGGTTAGAATCCAGTGCATTTAGGTTTAGCATTAGGGATAGGGTTAGGTTTATGTTTAGGGTGAGGGTTAGAATCGAGTGCATTTAAGGATAGTGTTAGGGTTAGAGTTAGGTGTAGGATTACCTTTCGTAGAATCAAGGATCAGTGTTAGGGTGAGGATTAGGGTTAGGATTAGGGTTAGATTCAGGAGCATTTTTAGCGTTAGGGTTGGTGTTAGGGTCAGGGTTTGAGTGCATTTAGGGGTAGGGGAGTAGTTGGGTTAGGATTAGGGTTAGGGTTTGTGTTGGTAGAATCGAGGTTTTGGGTTAGGCTTAGGGTCAGGAGAGCATTTTGGGTCATAATTCAGAGCATTTGGGCTTAGGGTTAGTGTTGAAATTGATGATTTCGTTATAGCGTTCGAATCAGGCACATTTAGGGATAGAGTTATGATTAGAATTCAGTGCATTTAGGGTTAGGGTTAGGGTTATTGTTAGGTTTAGGGTCAGGGTTAGAATCGAGAGCATTAAGGATAGGGCTAGGGTTAGAGTTAGGTTTAGGGTTAGGTTTGGTAGAATTGAGGGTTAGGGTTAGGGTTAGGGTTAGGGTTAGGTATAGAATCAAGCGCATTTTTAGTGTTAGGGGTTGGGTCAGGGTTAGGGTTAGAGTGCATATAGAGGTAGGGATAGGAGTAGGGTGGGGATTAGGGTTAGGGTTTGTGTTGGTAGAATCGAGGTTTAGGGTTAGGCTTAGGGTCAGGATTGCTTTTTGGGTTAGAGTCGAGTGCATTTAGGGTTAGGCTTAGTGTTGAGATTGACGATTTAGTGTTAGGGTTATAATCGAGCATATTAGGGTTAGAGTTTCGGTTAGAATCCACTGCATTTAGATTTAGGATTAGGGATAGGGTTAGCTTTATGTTTAGGGTGAGGGTTAGAATCGAGTGCATTTAAGGATAGTGTTAAGGTTAGAGTTAGGTATAGGGTTAGCTTTCGTAGAATCGATGGTTAGTGTTAGGGTTAGGGTTAGGGGTAGGATTAGGGTTAGAATCAAGCGCATTTTTAGTGTTAGGATTGGGGTTAGAGTTAGGGTTGGAGTGCATTTAGGGGTAGGGGAGGAGTTGGGTTAGGATTAGGGTTAGGGTTTGTTTTGGTAGAATCGAGGTTTTGGGTCAGGCTTAGGGTCAGGAGAGCATTTTGGGTCATAATTCAGAGCATTTGGGCTTAGGGTTAGTGTTGCAATTGATGATTTCGTTATAGGGTTCGAATGAGGCACATTTAGGGATAGAGTTATGATTAGAATTCAGTGCATTTAGTGTTAGGGTTAGGGTTAGGGTTATTGTTAGTTTTAGGGTCAGGGTTAGAATCGAGAGCATTAAGGGTAGTGCTAGGATTAGAGTTAGGTTTAGGGTTAGCTTTCGTAGAATCGAGGGTTAGACTTAGGGTTAGGCTTAGGGTGAGTGTTAGGGTTAGAATCAAGCACAGTTTTAGTGTTAGCGTTAGGGTGAGGGTTAGGGTTAAAGTGCTTTTAGGGCTAGTGAAAGGGGTAGGGTTAAGATTAGGGTTAAGGTTTGTGTTGGTAGAATCGAGGTTTAGGTTTAGGCTTAGGGTCAAGATTGCATTTTCGATCAGAATCGAGTGTAGTTAGGCTTTGCGTTAGTGTTCAAATTGACGATTTAGTGTTAGGGTTTGAATCGAGCACATTTAGGGTTAGAGTTATGGTTAGAATTCAGTGCATTTAGGGTTAGGGTTAGGGTTAGTGTTAGGGTTAGGTTTAGGGTCAGGGTTAAAATCGAGAGCATTTAATGATAGTGCTAGGGTTAGACATAGGTTTAGCGTTCGCTTTCGTAGCATCGAGGGTTAGGCTTAAGGTTAGGCTTAGGCTTAGTGTTGGGATTAGAATCAGGCGCATTTTAGTGTTCTGGTTTTCGTTAGGGTACGGCTTAGAGTGCATTTAGGGGTAGGGGTAGGAGTAGGGTGAGGATTAGGGTTAAGGTTTGTGTTGGTAGAATCGAGGTTTAGGGTTAGGCTTAGGGTCAGGAATGGCTTTTGGGTTAGAGTCGAGTGCATTTAGGGTTAGGGATAGTGTTGAAATTGACGATTTAGTGTTTGGGTTCTAATCGAGCACATTTAGGGTTAGAGTTTTGGTTAGAATACGTTAGGGTTAGGGTTAGTGTAAGGGGTAGGGGTAGGGTTAGAGTGCATTTAGGGGTAGGGGTAGGGGTAGGGTTAGGATTAGGGTTAGGGTTTGTGTTGGTAGAATCGAAGTTTAGGGTTAGGCGTTGGGTGAGCATTGCCTTTTGGGTTACATTTAGTGTTAGGCTTAGGGTCAGGAATGGCTTTTGGGTTAGAGTCGAGTTCATTTAGAGTTAGGGTTAGTGTTGAGATTGACGATTTAGTGTTAGACTTAGAATCGAGCACATTAGGGTTAGAGTTATGGTTAGAATCCACTATATTTAAGCTTAGGGTTAGTGTTAGGGTTATTAGGGTCAGGATTAGAATCGAGAGCATTTAAGGATAGTGTTAGGGTTAGAGTTAGGTTTAGGGTTAGGTTTCGTAGAATTGAGGGTTAGGGTTAGGGTTAGGGTTAGGGATAGAATTAAGCGCATTTTTAGTGTTACGGGTTGGGTCAGGGTTAGGGTTAAAGTGCATATAGAGGTAGGGATAGGAGTAGGGTTGGAATTAGGGTTAGGGTTTGTGTTGGTAGAATCGAGGTTTACGGTTAGCCTTAGGGTCAGGATTGCCTTTTGGGTTAGAGTCGAGTGCATTTACGGTGAGGCTTATTGTTGAGATTGACGATTTAGTGTTAGGGTTATAATCGAGCACATTAGGGTTAGAGTTATGGTTAGAATGCAGTGCATTTAGGGTTAGCATTAGGGATAGGGGTAGGTTTATGTTTACGGTGAGGGTTAGAATCGAGTGCATTTAAGGATAGTGTTAGGGTTAGAGTTAGGTGTAGGATTACCTTTCGTAGAATCGAGGGTCAGTGTTAGGGTGATTGTTAGTGTTAGGATTAGGGTGAGAGTCAGGAGCATTTTTAGCGTTAGGGTTGGGGTTAGGGTCAGGGTTTGAGTGCATTTAGGGGTAGGGGAGGAGTTGGGTTAGGATTAGGGTTAGGGTTTGTGTTGGTAGAATCGAGGTTTTGGGTTAGGCTTAGGGTCAGGAGAACATTTTGGGTCATAATTCAGAGCATTTAGGCTTAGGGTTAGTGTTGAAATTGATGATTTAGTTTTAGCGTTCGAATCAGGCACATTTAGGGATAGAGTTATGATTAGAATTCAGTGCATTTAGGGTTAGGATTAGGGTTAGGTTTAGGGTCAGGGTTAGAATCGAGAGCATTAAGGATAGTGCTAGGGTTAGAGTTAGGTTTAGGGTTAGGTTTCGTAGAATTGAGTGTTAGGGTTAGGGTTAGGGTTAGGGTTAAGTATAGAATCAAGCGCATTTTTAGTGTTAGGGGTTGGGTCAGGGTTAGGGTTAGAGTGCATATAGAGGTAGGGATAGGAGTAGGGTTGGGATTAGGGTTAGGGTTTGTGTTGGTAGAATCGATGTTTAGGGTTAGCCTTAGGGTCAGGATTGCCTTTTGGGTTAGAGTCGAGTGCATTTAGGGTGAGGCTTATTGTTGAGATTCACGATTTAGTGTTAGGGTTATAATCGAGCACATTAGGTTTAGAGTTATCGTTAGAATCCAGTGCATTTAGGGTTAGCATTAGGGATAGGGTTAGGTTTATGTTAAGGGTGAGGGTTAGAATCGAGTGCATTTAAGGATAGTGTTAGGGTTAAAGTTAGGTACAGGGTTAGCTTTCCTAGAATAGAGGGTCAGTGGTAAGGTGAGGGTTAGGGTTAGGATTAGGGTTAGAATCAGGAGCATTTTTAGCGTTAGGGTTTGTGTTAGGGTCAGGGTTTGAGTGCATTTAGGGGTAGGGGAGGAGTAGGGTTAGGATTAGGGTTAGGGTTTGTGTTGTTAGAATCGAGGTTTTGGGTTAGGCTTAGGGTCAGGAGAGCATTTTGGGTCATAATTCAGAGCATTTAGGCTTAGGGTTAGTGTTGAAATTGATGATTTAGTTTTAGCGTTCGAATCAGGCACATTTAGGGATAGAGTTATGATTAGAATTCAGTGCATTTAGGGTTAGGGTTAAGGTTAGTGTTAGGGTTAGGTTTAGGGTCAGGGTTAAAATCGAGAGCATTTAAGGATAGTGCTAGGGTTAGACTTAGGTTTAGCGTTCGCTTTCGTAGCATCGAGGGTTAGGCTTAAGGTTAGGCTTAGGCTTAGTGTTCGGGTTAGAATCATTCGCATTTTTAGTGTTCTGGTTTTCGTTAGGGTACGGCTTAGAGTGCATTTAGGGGTAGGGGTAGGAGTAGGGTGAGGATTAGGGTTAAGGTTTGTGTTGGTAGAATCGAGGTTTAGGGTTAGGCTTAGGGTCAGCAATAGCTTTGGGGTTAGAGTCGAGTGCATTTAGGGTTAGGGATAGTGTTGAAATTGACGATTTAGTGTTTGGGTTAGAATCGAGCACATTTAGGGTTAGAGTTTTGGTGAGAATTCGTTAGGGTTAGGGTTAGTGTAAGGGGTAGGGGTAGGGTTAGAGTGCATTTAGGGGTAGGGGTAGGGGTAGGGTTAGGATTAGGGTTAGGGTTTGTGTTGGCAGAATCGAAGTTTAGGGTTAGGCGTTGGGTGAGGATTGCCTTTTGGGTTACAACAGAGTGCATTTAGAGTTAGGGTTAGTGTTGAGATTGACGATTTAGTGTTAGACTTAGAATCGAGCACATTAGGGTTAGAGTTATGGTTAGAATCCACTATATTTAAGCTTAGGGTTAGGGTTAGGGTTATTAGG
Organism: Notamacropus eugenii; assembly: GCF_028372415.1. Lineage (NCBI taxonomy): Eukaryota > Metazoa > Chordata > Mammalia > Diprotodontia > Macropodidae > Notamacropus > Notamacropus eugenii. The sequence goes on from NW_027325125.1 coordinate 36,459, forward strand.
GTCAGGATTAGAATCGAGAGCATTTAAGGATAGTGTTAGGGTTAGAGTTAGGTTTAGGGTTAGGTTTCGTAGAATTGAGGGTTAGGGTTAGGGTTAGGGTTAGGGATAGAATCAAGCGCATTTTTAGTGTTACGGGTTAGGTCAGGGTCAGGGTTAGAGTGCATATAGAGGTAGGGATAGGAGTAGGGTTGGGATTAGGGTTAGGGTTTGTGTTGGTAGAATCGAGGTTTAGGGTTAGGCTTAGGGTCAGGATTGCTTTTTGGGTTAGAGTCGAGTGCATTTAGGGTTAGGCTTAGTGTTGAGATTGACGATTTAGTGTTCGGGTTATAATCGAGCACATTAGGGTTAGAGTTATGGTTAGAATCCAGTGCATTTAGGTTTAGCATTAGGGATAGGGTTAGGTTTATGTTTAGGGTGAGGGTTAGAATCGAGTGCATTTAAGGATAGTGTTAGGGTTAGAGTTAGGTGTAGGATTACCTTTCGTAGAATCAAGGGTCAGTGTTAGGGTGAGGATTAGGGTTAGGATTAGGGTTAGATTCAGGAGCATTTTTAGCGTTAGGGTTGGTGTTAGGGTCAGGGTTTGAGTGCATTTAGGGGTAGGGGAGTAGTTGGGTTAGGATTAGGGTTAGGGTTTGTGTTGGTAGAATCGAGGTTTTGGGTTAGGCTTAGGGTCAGGAGAGCATTTTGGGTCATAATTCAGAGCATTTGGGCTTAGGGTTAGTGTTGAAATTGATGATTTCGTTATAGCGTTCGAATCAGGCACATTTAGGGATAGAGTTATGATTAGAATTCAGTGCATTTAGGGTTAGGGTTAGGGTTATTGTTAGGTTTAGGGTCAGGGTTAGAATCGAGAGCATTAAGGATAGGGCTAGGGTTAGAGTTAGGTTTAGGGTTAGGTTTGGTAGAATTGAGGGTTAGGGTTAGGGTTAGGGTTAGGGTTAGGTATAGAATCAAGCGCATTTTTAGTGTTAGGGGTTGGGTCAGGGTTAGGGTTAGAGTGCATATAGAGGTAGGGATAGGAGTAGGGTGGGGATTAGGGTTAGGGTTTGTGTTGGTAGAATCGAGGTTTAGGGTTAGGCTTAGGGTCAGGATTGCTTTTTGGGTTAGAGTCGAGTGCATTTAGGGTTAGGCTTAGTGTTGAGATTGACGATTTAGTGTTAGGGTTATAATCGAGCATATTAGGGTTAGAGTTTCGGTTAGAATCCACTGCATTTAGATTTAGGATTAGGGATAGGGTTAGCTTTATGTTTAGGGTGAGGGTTAGAATCGAGTGCATTTAAGGATAGTGTTAAGGTTAGAGTTAGGTATAGGGTTAGCTTTCGTAGAATCGATGGTTAGTGTTAGGGTTAGGGTTAGGGGTAGGATTAGGGTTAGAATCAAGCGCATTTTTAGTGTTAGGATTGGGGTTAGAGTTAGGGTTGGAGTGCATTTAGGGGTAGGGGAGGAGTTGGGTTAGGATTAGGGTTAGGGTTTGTTTTGGTAGAATCGAGGTTTTGGGTCAGGCTTAGGGTCAGGAGAGCATTTTGGGTCATAATTCAGAGCATTTGGGCTTAGGGTTAGTGTTGCAATTGATGATTTCGTTATAGGGTTCGAATGAGGCACATTTAGGGATAGAGTTATGATTAGAATTCAGTGCATTTAGTGTTAGGGTTAGGGTTAGGGTTATTGTTAGTTTTAGGGTCAGGGTTAGAATCGAGAGCATTAAGGGTAGTGCTAGGATTAGAGTTAGGTTTAGGGTTAGCTTTCGTAGAATCGAGGGTTAGACTTAGGGTTAGGCTTAGGGTGAGTGTTAGGGTTAGAATCAAGCACAGTTTTAGTGTTAGCGTTAGGGTGAGGGTTAGGGTTAAAGTGCTTTTAGGGCTAGTGGTAGGGGTAGGGTTAGAATTAGGGTTAAGGTTTGTGTTGGTAGAATCGAGGTTTAGGTTTAGGCTTAGGGTCAAGATTGCATTTTCGATCAGAATCGAGTGTAGTTAGGCTTTGCGTTAGTGTTCAAATTGACGATTTAGTGTTAGGGTTTGAATCGAGCACATTTAGGGTTAGAGTTATGGTTAGAATTCAGTGCATTTAGGGTTAGGGTTAGGGTTAGTGTTAGGGTTAGGTTTAGGGTCAGGGTTAAAATCGAGAGCATTTAATGATAGTGCTAGGGTTAGACATAGGTTTAGCGTTCGCTTTCGTAGCATCGAGGGTTAGGCTTAAGGTTAGGCTTAGGCTTAGTGTTGGGATTAGAATCAGGCGCATTTTAGTGTTCTGGTTTTCGTTAGGGTACGGCTTAGAGTGCATTTAGGGGTAGGGGTAGGAGTAGGGTGAGGATTAGGGTTAAGGTTTGTGTTGGTAGAATCGAGGTTTAGGGTTAGGCTTAGGGTCAGGAATGGCTTTTGGGTTAGAGTCGAGTGCATTTAGGGTTAGGGATAGTGTTGAAATTGACGATTTAGTGTTTGGGTTCTAATCGAGCACATTTAGGGTTAGAGTTTTGGTTAGAATACGTTAGGGTTAGGGTTAGTGTAAGGGGTAGGGGTAGGGTTAGAGTGCATTTAGGGGTAGGGGTAGGGGTAGGGTTAGGATTAGGGTTAGGGTTTGTGTTGGTAGAATCGAAGTTTAGGGTTAGGCGTTGGGTGAGCATTGCCTTTTGGGTTACATTTAGTGTTAGGCTTAGGGTCAGGAATGGCTTTTGGGTTAGAGTCGAGTGCATTTAGAGTTAGGGTTAGTGTTGAGATTGACGATTTAGTGTTAGACTTAGAATCGAGCACATTAGGGTTAGAGTTATGGTTAGAATCCACTATATTTAAGCTTAGGGTTAGTGTTAGGGTTATTAGGGTCAGGATTAGAATCGAGAGCATTTAAGGATAGTGTTAGGGTTAGAGTTAGGTTTAGGGTTAGGTTTCGTAGAATTGAGGGTTAGGGTTAGGGTTAGGGTTAGGGATAGAATTAAGCGCATTTTTAGTGTTACGGGTTGGGTCAGGGTTAGGGTTAAAGTGCATATAGAGGTAGGGATAGGAGTAGGGTTGGAATTAGGGTTAGGGTTTGTGTTGGTAGAATCGAGGTTTACGGTTAGCCTTAGGGTCAGGATTGCCTTTTGGGTTAGAGTCGAGTGCATTTACGGTGAGGCTTATTGTTGAGATTGACGATTTAGTGTTAGGGTTATAATCGAGCACATTAGGGTTAGAGTTATGGTTAGAATGCAGTGCATTTAGGGTTAGCATTAGGGATAGGGGTAGGTTTATGTTTACGGTGAGGGTTAGAATCGAGTGCATTTAAGGATAGTGTTAGGGTTAGAGTTAGGTGTAGGATTACCTTTCGTAGAATCGAGGGTCAGTGTTAGGGTGAGGGTTAGTGTTAGGATTAGGGTGAGAGTCAGGAGCATTTTTAGCGTTAGGGTTGGGGTTAGGGTCAGGGTTTGAGTGCATTTAGGGGTAGGGGAGGAGTTGGGTTAGGATTAGGGTTAGGGTTTGTGTTGGTAGAATCGAGGTTTTGGGTTAGGCTTAGGGTCAGGAGAACATTTTGGGTCATAATTCAGAGCATTTAGGCTTAGGGTTAGTGTTGAAATTGATGATTTAGTTTTAGCGTTCGAATCAGGCACATTTAGGGATAGAGTTATGATTAGAATTCAGTGCATTTAGGGTTAGGATTAGGGTTAGGTTTAGGGTCAGGGTTAGAATCGAGAGCATTAAGGATAGTGCTAGGGTTAGAGTTAGGTTTAGGGTTAGGTTTCGTAGAATTGAGTGTTAGGGTTAGGGTTAGGGTTAGGGTTAAGTATAGAATCAAGCGCATTTTTAGTGTTAGGGGTTGGGTCAGGGTTAGGGTTAGAGTGCATATAGAGGTAGGGATAGGAGTAGGGTTGGGATTAGGGTTAGGGTTTGTGTTGGTAGAATCGATGTTTAGGGTTAGCCTTAGGGTCAGGATTGCCTTTTGGCTTAGAGTCGAGTGCATTTAGGGTGAGGCTTATTGTTGAGATTCACGATTTAGTGTTAGGGTTATAATCGAGCACATTAGGTTTAGAGTTATCGTTAGAATCCAGTGCATTTAGGGTTAGCATTAGGGATAGGGTTAGGTTTATGTTAAGGGTGAGGGTTAGAATCGAGTGCATTTAAGGATAGTGTTAGGGTTAAAGTTAGGTACAGGGTTAGCTTTCCTAGAATAGAGGGTCAGTGGTAAGGTGAGGGTTAGGGTTAGGATTAGGGTTAGAATCAGGAGCATTTTTAGCGTTAGGGTTTGTGTTAGGGTCAGGGTTTGAGTGCATTTAGGGGTAGGGGAGGAGTAGGGTTAGGATTAGGGTTAGGGTTTGTGTTGTTAGAATCGAGGTTTTGGGTTAGGCTTAGGGTCAGGAGAGCATTTTGGGTCATAATTCAGAGCATTTAGGCTTAGGGTTAGTGTTGAAATTGATGATTTAGTTTTAGCGTTCGAATCAGGCACATTTAGGGATAGAGTTATGATTAGAATTCAGTGCATTTAGGGTTAGGGTTAAGGTTAGTGTTAGGGTTAGGTTTAGGGTCAGGGTTAAAATCGAGAGCATTTAAGGATAGTGCTAGGGTTAGACTTAGGTTTAGCGTTCGCTTTCGTAGCATCGAGGGTTAGGCTTAAGGTTAGGCTTAGGCTTAGTGTTCGGGTTAGAATCATTCGCATTTTTAGTGTTCTGGTTTTCGTTAGGGTACGGCTTAGAGTGCATTTAGGGGTAGGGGTAGGAGTAGGGTGAGGATTAGGGTTAAGGTTTGTGTTGGTAGAATCGAGGTTTAGGGTTAGGCTTAGGGTCAGGAATAGCTTTGGGGTTAGAGTCGAGTGCATTTAGGGTTAGGGATAGTGTTGAAATTGACGATTTAGTGTTTGGGTTAGAATCGAGCACATTTAGGGTTAGAGTTTTGGTGAGAATTCGTTAGGGTTAGGGTTAGTGTAAGGGGTAGGGGTAGGGTTAGAGTGCATTTAGGGGTAGGGGTAGGGGTAGGGTTAGGATTAGGGTTAGGGTTTGTGTTGGCAGAATCGAAGTTTAGGGTTAGGCGTTGGGTGAGGATTGCCTTTTGGGTTACAACAGAGTGCATTTAGAGTTAGGGTTAGTGTTGAGATTGACGATTTAGTGTTAGACTTAGAATCGAGCACATTAGGGTTAGAGTTATGGTTAGAATCCACTATATTTAAGCTTAGGGTTAGGGTTAGGGTTATTAGGGTCAGGATTAGAATCGAGAGCATTTAAGGATAGTGTTAGGGTTAGAGTTAGGTTTAGGGTTAGGTTTCGTAGAATTGAGGGTTAGGGTTAGGGTTAGGGTTAGGGATAGAATCAAGCGCATTTTTAGTGTTACGGGTTAGGTCAGGGTCAGGGTTAGAGTGCATATAGAGGTAGGGATAGGAGTAGGGTTGGGATTAGGGTTAGGGTTTGTGTTGGTAGAATCGAGGTTTAGGGTTAGGCTTAGGGTCAGGATTGCTTTTTGGGTTAGAGTCGAGTGCATTTAGGGTTAGGCTTAGTGTTGAGATTGACGATTTAGTGTTCGGGTTATAATCGAGCACATTAGGGTTAGAGTTATGGTTAGAATCCAGTGCATTTAGGTTTAGCATTAGGGATAGGGTTAGGTTTATGTTTAGGGTGAGGGTTAGAATCGAGTGCATTTAAGGATAGTGTTAGGGTTAGAGTTAGGTGTAGGATTACCTTTCGTAGAATCAAGGGTCAGTGTTAGGGTGAGGATTAGGGTTAGGATTAGGGTTAGATTCAGGAGCATTTTTAGCGTTAGGGTTGGTGTTAGGGTCAGGGTTTGAGTGCATTTAGGGGTAGGGGAGTAGTTGGGTTAGGATTAGGGTTAGGGTTTGTGTTGGTAGAATCGAGGTTTTGGGTTAGGCTTAGGGTCAGGAGAGCATTTTGGGTCATAATTCAGAGCATTTGGGCTTAGGGTTAGTGTTGAAATTGATGATTTCGTTATAGCGTTCGAATCAGGCACATTTAGGGATAGAGTTATGATTAGAATTCAGTGCATTTAGGGTTAGGGTTAGGGTTATTGTTAGGTTTAGGGTCAGGGTTAGAATCCAGAGCATTAAGGATAGGGCTAGGGTTAGAGTTAGGTTTAGGGTTAGGTTTGGTAGAATTGAGGGTTAGGGTTAGGGTTAGGGTTAGGTATAGAATCAAGCGCATTTTTAGTGTTAGGGGTTGGGTCAGGGTTAGGGTTAGAGTGCATATAGAGGTAGGGATAGGAGTAGGGTTGGGATTAGGGTTAGGGTTTGTGTTGGTAGAATCGAGGTTTAGGGTTAGGCTTAGGGTCAGGATTGCTTTTTGGGTTAGAGTCGAGTGCATTTAGGGTTAGGCTTAGTGTTGAGATTGACGATTTAGTGTTAGGGTTATAATCGAGCATATTAGGGTTAGAGTTTCGGTTAGAATCCACTGCATTTAGATTTAGGATTAGGGATAGGGTTAGCTTTATGTTTAGGGTGAGGGTTAGAATCGAGTGCATTTAAGGATAGTGTTAAGGTTAGAGTTAGGTATAGGGTTAGCTTTCGTAGAATCGATGGTTAGTGTTAGGGTTAGGGTTAGGGGTAGGATTAGGGTTAGAATCAAGCGCATTTTTAGTGTTAGGATTGGGGTTAGAGTTAGGGTTGGAGTGCATTTAGGGGTAGGGGAGGAGTTGGGTTAGGATTAGGGTTAGGGTTTGTTTTGGTAGAATCGAGGTTTTGGGTCAGGCTTAGGGTCAGGAGAGCATTTTGGGTCATAATTCAGAGCATTTGGGCTTAGGGTTAGTGTTGCAATTGATGATTTCGTTATAGCGTTCGAATGAGGCACATTTAGGGATAGAGTTATGATTAGAATTCAGTGCATTTAGTGTTAGGGTTAGGGTTAGGGTTATTGTTAGTTTTAGGGTCAGGGTTAGAATCGAGAGCATTAAGGGTAGTGCTAGGATTAGAGTTAGGTTTAGGGTTAGCTTTCGTAGAATCGAGGGTTAGACTTAGGGTTAGGCTTAGGGTGAGTGTTAGGGTTAGAATCAAGCACAGTTTTAGTGTTAGCGTTAGGGTGAGGGTTAGGGTTAAAGTGCTTTTAGGGCTAGTGGTAGGGGTAGGGTTAGGATTAGGGTTAAGGTTTGTGTTGGTAGAATCGAGGTTTAGGTTTAGGCTTAGGGTCAAGATTGCATTTTTGATCAGAATCGAGTGTAGTTAGGCTTTGCGTTAGTGTTCAAATTGACGATTTAGTGTTAGGGTTTGAATCGAGCACATTTAGGGTTAGAGTTATGGTTAGAATTCAGTGCATTTAGGGTTAGGGTTAGGGTTAGTGTTAGGGTTAGGTTTAGGGTCAGGGTTAAAATCGAGAGCATTTAATGATAGTGCTAGGGTTAGACTTAGGTTTAGCGTTCGCTTTCGTAGCATCGAGAGTTAGGCTTAAGGTTAGGCTTAGGCTTAGTGTTGGGATTAGAATCAGGCGCATTTTAGTGTTCTGGTTTTCGTTAGAGTACGGCTTAGAGTGCATTTAGGGGTAGGGGTAGGAGTAGGGTGAGGATTAGGGTTAAGGTTTGTGTTGGTAGAATCGAGGTTTAGGGTTAGGCTTAGGGTCAGGAATGGCTTTTGGGTTAGAGTCGAGTGCATTTAGGGTTAGGGATAGTGTTGAAATTGACGATTTAGTGTTTGGGTTCTAATCGAGCACATTTAGGGTTAGAGTTTTGGTTAGAATACGTTAGGGTTAGGGTTAGTGTAAGGGGTAGGGGTAGGGTTAGAGTGCATTTAGGGGTAGGGGTAGGGGTAGGGTTAGGATTAGGGTTAGGGTTTGTGTTGGTAGAATCGAAGTTTAGGGTTAGGCGTTGGGTGAGCATTGCCTTTTGGGTTACATTTAGTGTTAGGCTTAGGGTCAGGAATGGCTTTTGGGTTAGAGTCGAGTGCATTTAGAGTTAGGGTTAGTGTTGAGATTGACGATTTAGTGTTAGACTTAGAATCGAGCACATTAGGGTTAGAGTTATGGTTAGAATCCACTATATTTAAGCTTAGGGTTAGGGTTAGGGTTATTAGGGTCAGGATTAGAATCGAGAGCATTTAAGGATAGTGTTAGGGTTAGAGTTAGGTTTAGCGTTAGGTTTCGTAGAATTGAGGGTTAGGGTTAGGGTTAGGGTTAGGGATAGAATCAAGCGCATTTTTAGTGTTACGGGTTGGGTCAGGGTTAGGGTTAGAGTGCATATAGAGGTAGGGATAGGAGTAGGGTTGGGATTAGGGTTAGGGTTTGTGTTGGTAGAATCGATGTTTAGGGTTAGGCTTAGGGTCAGGATTGCTTTTTGGGTTAGAGTCGAGTGCATTTAGGGTTAGGCTTAGTGTTGAGATTGACGATTTAGTGTTAGGGTTATAATCGAGCACATTAGGGTTAGAGTTATGGTTAGAATCCAGTGCATTTAGGTTTAGCATTAGGGATAGGGTTAGGTTTATGTTTAGGGTGAGGGTTAGAATCGAGTGCATTTAAGGATAGTGTTAGGGTTAGAGTTAGGTGTAGGATTACCTTTCGTAGAATCGAGGGTCAGTGTTAGGGTGAGGATTAGGGTTAGGATTAGGGTTAGAGTCAGGAGCATTTTTAGCGTTAGGGTTGGGGTTAGGGTCAGGGTTTGAGTGCATTTAGGGGTAGGGGAGGAGTTGGGTTAGGATTAGGGTTAGGGTTTGTGTTGGTAGAATCGAGGTTTTGGGTTAGGCTTAGGGTCAGGAGAACATTTTGGGTCATAATTCAGAGCATTTAGGCTTAGGGTTAGTGTTGAAATTGATGATTTAGTTTTAGCGTTCGAATCAGGCACATTTAGGGATAGAGTTATGATTAGAATTCAGTGCATTTAGGGTTAGGATTAGGGTTAGGTTTAGGGTCAGGGTTAGAATCGAGAGCATTAAGGATAGTGCTAGGGTTAGAGTTAGGTTTAGGGTTAGGTTTCGTAGAATTGAGTGTTAGGGTTAGGGTTAGGGTTAGGGTTAAGTATAGAATCAAGCGCATTTTTAGTGTTAGGGGTTGGGTCAGGGTTAGGGTTAGAGTGCATATAGAGGTAGGGATAGGAGTAGGGTTGGGATTAGGGTTAGGGTTTGTGTTGGTAGAATCGATGTTTAGGGTTAGCCTTAGGGTCAGGATTGCCTTTTGGGTTAGAGTCGAGTGCATTTAGGGTGAGGCTTATTGTTGAGATTCACGATTTAGTGTTAGGGTTATAATCGAGCACATTAGGTTTAGAGTTATCGTTAGAATCCAGTGCATTTAGGGTTAGCATTAGGGATAGGGTTAGGTTTATGTTAAGGGTGAGGGTTAGAATCGAGTGCATTTAAGGATAGTGTTAGGGTTAAAGTTAGGTACAGGGTTAGCTTTCCTAGAATAGAGTGTCAGTGGTAAGGTGAGGGTTAGGGTTAAGATTAGGGTTAGAATCAGGAGCATTTTTAGCGTTAGGGTTTGTGTTAGGGTCAGGGTTTGAGTGCATTTAGGGGTAGGGGAGGAGTAGGGTTAGGATTAGGGTTAGGGTTTGTGTTGTTAGAATCGAGGTTTTGGGTTAGGCTTAGGGTCAGGAGAGCATTTTGGGTCATAATTCAGAGCATTTAGGCTTAGGGTTAGTGTTGAAATTGATGATTTAGTTTTAGCGTTCGAATCAGGCACATTTAGGGATAGAGTTATGATTAGAATTCAGTGCATTTAGGGTTAGGGTTAAGGTTAGTGTTAGGGTTAGGTTTAGGGTCAGGGTTAAAATCGAGAGCATTTAAGGATAGTGCTAGGGTTAGACTTAGGTTTAGCGTTCGCTTTCGTAGCATCGAGGGTTAGGCTTAAGGTTAGGCTTAGGCTTAGTGTTCGGGTTAGAATCATTCGCATTTTTAGTGTTCTGGTTTTCGTTAGGGTACGGCTTAGAGTGCATTTAGGGGTAGGGGTAGGAGTAGGGTGAGGATTAGGGTTAAGGTTTGTGTTGGTAGAATCGAGGTTTAGGGTTAGGCTTAGGGTCAGGAATAGCTTTGGGGTTAGAGTCGAGTGCATTTAGGGTTAGGGATAGTGTTGAAATTGACGATTTAGTGTTTGGGTTAGAATCGAGCACATTTAGGGTTAGAGTTTTGGTGAGAATTCGTTAGGGTTAGGGTTAGTGTAAGGGGTAGGGGTAGGGTTAGAGTGCATTTAGGGGTAGGGGTAGGGGTAGGGTTAGGATTAGGGTTAGGGTTTGTGTTGGCAGAATCGAAGTTTAGGGTTAGGCGTTGGGTGAGGATTGCCTTTTGGGTTACAACAGAGTGCATTTAGAGTTAGGGTTAGTGTTGAGATTGACGATTTAGTGTTAGACTTAGAATCGAGCACATTAGGGTTAGAGTTATGGTTAGAATCCACTATATTTAAGCTTAGGGTTAGGGTTAGGGTTATTAGGGTCAGGATTAGAATCGAGAGCATTTAAGGATAGTGTTAGGGTTAGAGTTAGGTTTAGGGTTAGGTTTCGTAGAATTGAGGGTTAGGGTTAGGGTTAGGGTTAGGGATAGAATCAAGCGCATTTTTAGTGTTACGGGTTAGGTCAGGGTCAGGGTTAGAGTGCATATAGAGGTAGGGATAGGAGTAGGGTTGGGATTAGGGTTAGGGTTTGTGTTGGTAGAATCGAGGTTTAGGGTTAGGCTTAGGGTCAGGATTGCTTTTTGGGTTAGAGTCGAGTGCATTTAGGGTTAGGCTTAGTGTTGAGATTGACGATTTAGTGTTCGGGTTATAATCGAGCACATTAGGGTTAGAGTTATGGTTAGAATCCAGTGCATTTAGGTTTAGCATTAGGGATAGGGTTAGGTTTATGTTTAGGGTGAGGGTTAGAATCGAGTGCATTTAAGGATAGTGTTAGGGTTAGAGTTAGGTGTAGGATTACCTTTCGTAGAATCAAGGGTCAGTGTTAGGGTGAGGATTAGGGTTAGGATTAGGGTTAGATTCAGGAGCATTTTTAGCGTTAGGGTTGGTGTTAGGGTCAGGGTTTGAGTGCATTTAGGGGTAGGGGAGTAGTTGGGTTAGGATTAGGGTTAGGGTTTGTGTTGGTAGAATCGAGGTTTTGGGTTAGGCTTAGGGTCAGGAGAGCATTTTGGGTCATAATTCAGAGCATTTAGGCTTAGGGTTAGTGTTGAAATTGATGATTTCGTTATAGCGTTCGAATCAGGCACATTTAGGGATAGAGTTATGATTAGAATTCAGTGCATTTAGGGTTAGGGTTAGGGTTATTGTTAGGTTTAGGGTCAGGGTTAGAATCGAGAGCATTAAGGATAGGGCTAGGGTTAGAGTTAGGTTTAGGGTTAGGTTTGGTAGAATTGAGGGTTAGGGTTAGGGTTAGGGTTAGGGTTAGGTATAGAATCAAGCGCATTTTTAGTGTTAGGGGTTGGGTCAGGGTTAGGGTTAGAGTGCATATAGAGGTAGGGATAGGAGTAGGGTTGGGATTAGGGTTAGGGTTTGTGTTGGTAGAATCGAGGTTTAGGGTTAGGCTTAGGGTCAGGATTGCTTTTTGGGTTAGAGTCGAGTGCATTTAGGGTTAGGCTTAGTGGTGAGATTGACGATTTAGTGTTAGGGTTATAATCGAGCATATTAGGGTTAGAGTTTCGGTTAGAATCCACTGCATTTAGATTTAGGATTAGGGATAGGGTTAGCTTTATGTTTAGGGTGAGGGTTAGAATCGAGTGCATTTAAGGATAGTGTTAAGGTTAGAGTTAGGTATAGGGTTAGCTTTCGTAGAATCGATGGTTAGTGTTAGGGTTAGGGTTAGGGGTAGGATTAGGGTTAGAATCAAGCGCATTTTTAGTGTTAGGATTGGGGTTAGAGTTAGGGTTGGAGTGCATTTAGGGGTAGGGGAGGAGTTGGGTTAGGATTAGGGTTAGGGTTTGTTTTGGTAGAATCGAGGTTTTGGGTCAGGCTTAGGGTCAGGAGAGCATATTGGGTCATAATTCAGAGCATTTGGGCTTAGGGTTAGTGTTGCAATTGATGATTTCGTTATAGCGTTCGAATGAGGCACATTTAGGGATAGAGTTATGATTAGAATTCAGTGCATTTAGTGTTAGGGTTAGGGTTAGGGTTATTGTTAGTTTTAGGGTCAGGGTTAGAATCGAGAGCATTAAGGGTAGTGCTAGGATTAGAGTTAGGTTTAGGGTTAGCTTTCGTAGAATCGAGGGTTAGACTAAGGCTTAGGCTTAGGGTGAGTGTTAGGGTTAGAATCAAGCACAGTTTTAGTGTTAGCGTTAGGGTGAGGGTTAGGGTTAAAGTGCTTTTAGGGCTAGTGGTAGGGGTAGGGTTAGGATTAGGGTTAAGGTTTGTGTTGGTAGAATCGAGGTTTAGGTTTAGGCTTAGGGTCAAGATTGCATTTTGGATCAGAATCGAGTGTAGTTAGGCTTTGGGTTAGTGTTCAAATTGACGATTTAGTGTTAGGGTTTGAATCGAGCACATTTAGGGTTAGAGTTATGGTTAGAATTCAGTGCATTTAGGGTTAGGGTTAGGGTTAGTGTTAGGGTTAGGTTTAGGGTCAGGGTTAAAATCGAGAGCATTTAATGATAGTGCTAGGGTTAGACTTAGGTTTAGCGTTCGCTTTCGTAGCATCGAGGGTTAGGCTTAAGGTTAGGCTTAGGCTTAGTGTTGGGATTAGAATCAGGCGCATTTTAGTGTTCTGGTTTTCGTTAGGGTACGGCTTAGAGTGCATTTAGGGGTAGGGGTAGGAGTAGGGTGAGGATTAGGGTTAAGGTTTGTGTTGGTAGAATCGAGGTTTAGGCTTAGGCTTAGGGTCAGGAATGGCTTTTGGGTTAGAGTCGAGTGCATTTAGGGTTAGGGATAGTGTTGAAATTGACGATTTAGTGTTTGGGTTCTAATCGAGCACATTTAGGGTTAGAGTTTTGGTTAGAATACGTTAGGGTTAGGGTTAGTGTAAGGGGTAGGGGTAGGGTTAGAGTGCATTTAGGGGTAGGGGTAGGGGTAGGGTTAGGATTAGGGTTAGGGTTTGTGTTGGTAGAATCGAAGTTTAGGGTTAGGCGTTGGGTGAGCATTGCCTTTTGGGTTACATTTAGTGTTAGGCTTAGGGTCAGGAATGGCTTTTGGGTTAGAGTCGAGTGCATTTAGAGTTAGGGTTAGTGTTGAGATTGACGATTTAGTGTTAGACTTAGAATCGAGCACATTAGGGTTAGAGTTATGGTTAGAATCCACTATATTTAAGCTTAGGGTTAGGGTTAGGGTTATTAGGGTCAGGATTAGAATCGAGAGCATTTAAGGATAGTGTTAGGGTTAGAGTTAGGTTTAGCGTTAGGTTTCGTAGAATTGAGGGTTAGGGTTAGGGTTAGGGTTAGGGATAGAATCAAGCGCATTTTTAGTGTTACGGGTTGGGTCAGGGTTAGGGTTAGAGTGCATATAGAGGTAGGGATAGGAGTAGGGTTGGGATTAGGGTTAGGGTTTGTGTTGGTAGAATCGATGTTTAGGGTTAGGCTTAGGGTCAGGATTGCTTTTTGGGTTAGAGTCGAGTGCATTTAGGGTTAGGCTTAGTGTTGAGATTGACGATTTAGTGTTAGGGTTATAATCGAGCACATTAGGGTTAGAGTTATGGTTAGAATCCAGTGCATTTAGGTTTAGCATTAGGGATAGGGTTAGGTTTATGTTTAGGGTGAGGGTTAGAATCGAGTGCATTTAAGGATAGTGTTAGGGTTAGAGTTAGGTGTAGGATTACCTTTCGTAGAATCGAGGGTCAGTGTTAGGGTGAGGATTAGGGTTAGGATTAGGGTTAGAGTCAGGAGCATTTTTAGCGTTAGGGTTGGGGTTAGGGTCAGGGTTTGAGTGCATTTAGGGGTAGGGTAGGAGTTGGGTTAGGATTAGGGTTAGGGTTTGTGTTGGTAGAATCGAGGTTTTGGGTTAGGCTTAGGGTCAGGAGAGCATTTTGGGTCATAATTCAGAGCATTTGGGCTTAGGGTTAGTGTTGAAATTGATGATTTGGTTATAGCGTTCGAATCAGGCACATTTAGGGATAGAGTTCTGATTAGAATTCAGTGCATTTAGGGTTAGGGTTAGGGTTAGGGTTAGGTTTAGGGTCAGGGTTAGAATCGAGAGCATTAAGGATAGTGCTAGGGTTAGAGTTAGGTTTAGGGTTAGGTTTCGTAGAATTGAGGGTTAGGGTTAGGGTTAGGGTTAGGTATAGAATCAAGCGCATTTTTAGTGTTAGGGGCTGGGTCAGGGTTAGGGTTAGAGTGCATATAGAGGTAGGGATAGGAGTAGGGTTGGGATTAGGGTTAGGGTTTGTGTTGGTAGAATCGAGGTTTAGGATTAGGCTTAGGGTCAGGATTGCTTTTTGGGTTAGAGTCGAGTGCATTTAGGGTTAGTCTTAGTGTTGAGATTGACGATTTAGTGTTAGGGTTATAATCGAGCATATTAGGGTTAGAGTTTCGGTTAGAATCCACTGCATTTAGGGTTAGGATTAGGGATAGGGTTAGGTTTATGTTTAGGGCGAGGGTTAGAATCGAGTGCATTTAAGGATAGTGTTAAGGTTAGAGTTAGGTATAGGGTTAGCTTTCGTAGAATCGATGGTTAGTGTTAGGGTTAGGGTTAGGGGTAGGATTAGGGTTAGAATCAAGCGCATTTTTAGTGTTAAGATTGGGGTTAGAGTTAGGGTTGGAGTGCATTTAGGGGTAGGGGAGGAGTTGGGTTAGGATTAGGGTTAGGGTTTGTGTTGGTAGAATCGAGGTTTTGGGTCAGGCTTAGGGTCAGGATAGCATTTTGGTTCATAATTCAGAGCATTTGGGCTTAGGGTTAGTGTTGCAATTGATGATTTCGTTATAGCGTTCGAATGAGGCACATTTAGGGATAGAGTTATGATTAGAATTCAGTGCATTTAGGGTTAGGGTTAGGGTTAGGGTTATTGTTAGGTTTAGGGTCAGGGTTAGAATCGAGAGCATTAAGGGTAGTGCTAGGGTTAGAGTTAGGTTTAGGGTTAGCTTTCGTAGAATCGAGGGTTAGACTAAGGCTTAGGCTTAGGGTGAGTGTTAGGGTTAGAATCAAGCACAGTTTTAGTGTTAGCGTTAGGGTGAGGGTTAGGGTTAAAGTGCTTTTAGGGCTAGTGGAAAGGGTAGGGTTAGGATTAGGGTTAAGGTTTCTGTTGGTAGAATCGAGGTTTAGGTTTAGGCTTAGGGTCAAGATTGCATTTTCGATCAGAATCGAGTGTAGTTAGGCTTTGCGTTAGTGTTCAAATTGACGATTTAGTGTTAGGGTTTGAATCGAGCACATTTAGGATTAGAGTTATTTTTAGAATTCAGTGCATTTAGGGTTAGGGTTAAGGTTAGTGTTAGGGTTAGGTTTAGGGTCAGGGTTAAAATCGAGAGCATTTAAGGATAGTGCTACGGTTAGACTTAGGTTTAGCGTTCGCTTTCGTAGCATCGAGGGTTAGGCTTAAGGTTAGACTTAGGCTTAGTGTTGGGGGTAGAATCAGGCGCATTTTAGTGTTCTGGTTTTCGTTAGGGTACGGCTTAGAGTGCATTTAGGGGTAGGGGTAGGAGTAGGGTGAGGATTAGGGTTAAGGTTTGTGTTGGTAGAATCGAGGTTTAGGCTTAGGCTTAGGGTCAGGAATGGCTTTTGGGTTAGAGTCGAGTGCATTTAGGGTTAGGGATAGTGTTGAAATTGACGATTTAGTGTTTGGGTTAGAATCGAGCACATTTAGGGTTAGAGTTTTGGTTAGAATTCGTTAGGGTTAGGGTTAGTGTAAGGGGTAGGGGTAGGGTTAGAGTGCATTTAGGGGTAGGGGTAGGGGTAGGGTTAGGATTAGGGTTAGGGTTTGTGTTGGTAGAATCGAAGTTTAGGGTTAGGCGTTGGGTGAGCATTGCCTTTTGGGTTACATTTAGTGTTAGGCTTA
This sequence comes from Notamacropus eugenii, assembly GCF_028372415.1. Taxonomy (NCBI): domain Eukaryota; kingdom Metazoa; phylum Chordata; class Mammalia; order Diprotodontia; family Macropodidae; genus Notamacropus; species Notamacropus eugenii. The sequence continues at coordinate 52,223 of NW_027325125.1, forward strand.
GGGTCAGGAATGGCTTTTGGGTTAGAGTCGAGTGCATTTAGAGTTAGGGTTTGTGTTGAGATTGACGATTTAGTGTTAGACTTAGAATCGAGCACATTAGGGTTAGAGTTATGGTTAGAATCCACTATATTTAAGCTTAGGTTTAGGGTTAGTGTTATTAGGGTCAGGATTAGAATCGAGAGCATTTAAGGATAGTGTTAGGGTTAGAGTTCGGTTTAGGGTTAGGTTTCGTAGAATTGTGGGTTAGGGTTAGGGTTAGGGTTAGGGATAGAATTAAGCGCATTTTTAGTGTTACGGGTTGGGTCAGGGTTAGGGTTAGAGTGCATATAGAGGTAGGGATAGGAGTAGGGTTGGGATTAGGGTTAGGGTTTGTGTTGGTAGAATCGAGGTTTAGGGTTAGGCTTAGGGTCAGGATTGCTTTTTGGGTTAGAGTCGAGTGCATTTAGGGTTAGGCTTAGTGTTGAGATTGACGATTTAGTGTTAGGGTTATAATCGAGCACATTAGGGTTAGAGTTATGGTTAGAATCCAGTGCATTTAGGGTTAGGATTAGGCATAGGGTTAGCTTTATGCTTAGGGTGAGGGTTAGAATCGAGTGCATTTAAGGATAGTGTTAGGTTTAGAGTTAGGTATAGGGTTAGCTTTCGTATAATCGTTGGTTAGTGTTAGGGTTAGGGTTAGGGGTAGGATTAGGGTTAGAATCAAGCGCATTTTTAGTGTTAAGATTGGGGTTAGAGTTAGGGTTGGAGTGCATTTAGGGGTACGGGAGGAGTTGGGTTAGGATTAGGGTTAGGGTTTGTGTTGATAGAATCGTGGTTTTGGGTCAGGCTTAGGGTCAGGATAGCATTTTGGGTCATAATTCAGAGCATTTGGGCTTAGGGTTAGTGTTGCAATTGATGATTTGGTTATAGCGTTCGAATCAGGCACATTTAGGGATAGAGTTATGATTAGAATTCAGTGCATTTACGGTTAGGGTTAGGGTTAGGGTTATTTTTAGGTTTAGGGTCAGGGTTAGAATCGAGAGCATTAAGGGTAGTGCTAGGTTTAGAGTTAGGTTTAGGGTTAGCTTTCGTAGAATCGAGGGTTAGACTAAGGCTTAGGCTTAGGGTGAGTGTTAGGGTTAGAATCAAGCACAGTTTTAGTGTTAGCGTTAGGGTGAGGGTTAGGGTTAAAGTGCTTTTAGGGCTAGCGGAAGGGGTAGGGTTAGGATTAGGGTTAAGGTTTCTGTTGGTAGAATCGAGGTTTAGGTTTAGGCTTAGGGTCAAGATTGCATTTTCGATCAGAATCGAGTGTAGTTAGGCTTTGCGTTAGTGTTCAAATTGACGATTTAGTGTTAGGGTTTGAATCGAGCACATTTAGGGTTAGAGTTATGGTTAGAATTCAGTGCATTTAGGGTTAGGGTTAAGGTTAGTGTTAGGGTTAGGTTTAGGGTCAGGGTTAAAATCGAGAGCATTTAAGGATAGTGCTAGGGTTAGACTTAGGTTTAGCGTTCGCTTTCGTAGCATCGAGGGTTAGGCTTAAGGTTAGGCTTAGGCTTAGTGTTCGGGTTAGAATCTGGCGCATTTTTAGTGTTCTGGTTTTCGTTAGGGTACGGCTTAGAGTGCATTTAGGGGTAGGGGTAGGAGTAGGGTGAGGATTAGGGTTAAGGTTTGTGTTGGTAGAATCGAGGTTTAGGGTTAGGCTTAGGGTCAGGAATAGCTTTTGGGTTAGAGTCGAGTGCATTTAGGGTTAGGGATAGTGTTGAAATTGACGATTTAGTGTTTGGGTTAGAATTGAGCACATTTAGGGTTAGAGATTTGGTGAGAATTCGTTAGGGTTAGGGTTAGTGTTAGGGGTACTGGTAGGATTAGAGTGCATTTAGGGGTAGGGGTAGGGGGAGGGTTAGGATTAGGGTTAGGTTTTGTGTTGGTAGAATCGAAGTTTAGGGTTAGGCGTTGGGTGAGCATTGCCTTTTGGGTGACAACTGAGTGCATTTAGAGTTAGGGTTAGTGTTGAGATTGACGATTTAGTGTTAGACTTAGAATTGAGCACATTAGGGTTAGAGTTATGGTTAGAATCCAGTGCATTTAGGGTTAGGATTAGGGACAGGGTTAGGTTTATGTTTAGGGTGAGCGTTAGAATCGAGTGCATTTAAGGATAGTGTTAGGGTTAGAGTTAGGTATAGGATTACTTTTCGTAGAACCGAGGGTCAGTGTTAGGGTGAGGGTTAGGGTTAGGATTAGGGTTAGAGTCAGGAACATTTTTAGCATTACGGTTGGGGTTAGGGTCAGGTTTTGAGTGCATTTAGGGGTAGGGGAGGAGTTGGGTTAGGATTAGGGTTAGGGTTTGTGTTGGTAGAATCGAGGTTTTGGGTTAGGCTTAGGGTCAGGAGGGCATTTTGGGTCATAATTCAGAGATTGTGGGCTTAGTGTTAGTGTTGAAATTGATGATTTCGTTATAGCGTTCGAATCAGGCACATTTAGGGATAGAGTTATGATTAGAATTCAGTGCATTTAGGGTTAGGGTTAGGGTTAGGGTTAGGTTTAGGGTCAGGTTTAGAATCGAGAGCATTAAGGATAGTGCTAGGGTTAGAGTTAGCTTTAGGGTTAGGTTTCGTAGAATTGAGGGTTAGGGTTAGGGTTAGGGTTAGGTATAGAATCAAGCGCATTTTTAGTGTTAGGGGTTGGGTCAGGGTTAGGGTTAGAGTGCATATAGAGGTAGGGATAGGAGTAGCGTTGGGATTAGGGTTCGGGTTTGTGTTGGTAGAATCGAGGTTAAGGTTTAGGCTTAGGGTCAGGATTGCATTTTGGATCAGAATCGAGTGTATTTAGGCTTTGGGTTAGTGTTCAAATTGACGATTTAGAGTTAGGGTTTGAATCGAGCACATTTAGGGTTAGAGTTATGCTTAGAATTCAGTGCATTTATTGTTAGCGTTAGGGTTAGGGTTAGGTTGAGGGTCAGGGTTAAAATCGAGAGCATTTAAGGATTGTGCTAGGGTTAGAGTTAGGTTTAGCGTTCGCTTTCGTAGAATCGAGGGTTAGGCGTAACGTTAGGCTTAGGTTTAGGTTTAGGGTTAGAATCAGGCACACTTTTATTGGTCTACTTTTTATCAGGGTATGGCTTAGAGTGCATTTAGGGGTGGGCGTAGGAGTAGGGTTAGGATTAGGGTTAAGGTTTGTGTTGGTAGAATCGAGATTTAGTGTTAGGCTTAGGGTCAGGAATGGCTTTTGGGTTAGAGTCGAGTGCATTTAGGGTTAGGGAGAGTGTTGAAATTGACGATTTAGTGTTTGGGTTAGAATCGAGCACATTTAGGGTTAGAGATTTGGTTAGAATTCGATAGGGTTAGGGTTAGTGTTAGGGGTAGGGGTAGGGTTAGAGTGCATTTAGGGGTAGGGGTAGGGGTAGGGTTAGGATTAGGGTTAGGGTTTGTGTTGGTAGAATCGAAGTTTAGGGTTAGGCGTTGCGTGAGGATTGCCTTTTGGGTTACAACTGAGTGCATTTAGAGTTAGGGTTAGTGTTGAGATTGACGATTTAGTGTTAGACTTAGAATGGAGCACTTTAGGGTTAGAGTTATGGTTAGAATCCACTATATTTAAGCTTAGGGTTAGGGTTAGGGTTATTAGTGTCAGGATTAGAATCGAGAGCATTTAAGGATAGTGTTAGGGTTAGAGTTAGGTTTAGCGTTAGGTTTCGTAGAATTGAGGGTTAGGGTTAGGGTTAGGGTTAGGGATAGAATCAAGCGCATTTTTAGTGTTACGGGTTGGGTCAGGGTTAGGGTTAGAGTGCATATAGAGGTAGGGATAGGAGTAGGGTTGGGATTAGGGTTAGGGTTTGTGTTGGTAGAATCGATGTTTAGGGTTAGGCTTAGGGTCAGGATTGCTTTTTGGGTTAGAGTCGAGTGCATTTAGGGTTAGGCTTAGTGTTGAGATTGACGATTTAGTGTTAGGGTTATAATCGAGCACATTAGGGTTAGAGTTATGGTTAGAATCCAGTGCATTTAGGTTTAGCATTAGGGATAGGGTTAGGTTTATGTTTAGGGTGAGGGTTAGAATCGAGTGCATTTAAGGATAGTGTTAGGGTTAGAGTTAGGTGTAGGATTACCTTTCGTAGAATCGAGGGTCAGTGTTAGGGTGAGGATTAGGGTTAGGATTAGGGTTAGAGTCAGGAGCATTTTTAGCGTTAGGGTTGGGGTTAGGGTCAGGGTTTGAGTGCATTTAGGGGTAGGGTAGGAGTTGGGTTAGGATTAGGGTTAGGGTTTGTGTTGGTAGAATCGAGGTTTTGGGTTAGGCTTAGGGTCAGGAGAGCATTTTGGGTCATAATTCAGAGCATTTGGGCTTAGGGTTAGTGTTGAAATTGATGATTTGGTTATAGCGTTCGAATCAGGCACATTTAGGGATAGAGTTCTGATTAGAATTCAGTGCATTTAGGGTTAGGGTTAGGGTTAGGGTTAGGTTTAGGGTCAGGGTTAGAATCGAGAGCATTAAGGATAGTGCTAGGGTTAGAGTTAGGTTTAGGGTTAGGTTTCGTAGAATTGAGGGTTAGGGTTAGGGTTAGGGTTAGGTATAGAATCAAGCGCATTTTTAGTGTTAGGGGCTGGGTCAGGGTTAGGGTTAGAGTGCATATAGAGGTAGGGATAGGAGTAGGGTTGGGATTAGGGTTAGGGTTTGTGTTGGTAGAATCGAGGTTTAGGATTAGGCTTAGGGTCAGGATTGCTTTTTGGGTTAGAGTCGAGTGCATTTAGGGTTAGGCTTAGTGTTGAGATTGACGATTTAGTGTTAGGGTTATAATCGAGCATATTAGGGTTAGAGTTTCGGTTAGAATCCACTGCATTTAGGGTTAGGATTAGGGATAGGGTTAGGTTTATGTTTAGGGCGAGGGTTAGAATCGAGTGCATTTAAGGATAGTGTTAAGGTTAGAGTTAGGTATAGGGTTAGCTTTCGTAGAATCGATGGTTAGTGTTAGGGTTAGGGTTAGGGGTAGGATTAGGGTTAGAATCAAGCGCATTTTTAGTGTTAAGATTGGGGTTAGAGTTAGGGTTGGAGTGCATTTAGGGGTAGGGGAGGAGTTGGGTTAGGATTAGGGTTAGGGTTTGTGTTGGTAGAATCGAGGTTTTGGGTCAGGCTTAGGGTCAGGATAGCATTTTGGTTCATAATTCAGAGCATTTGGGCTTAGGGTTAGTGTTGCAATTGATGATTTCGTTATAGCGTTCGAATGAGGCACATTTAGGGATAGAGTTATGATTAGAATTCAGTGCATTTAGGGTTAGGGTTAGGGTTAGGGTTATTGTTAGGTTTAGGGTCAGGGTTAGAATCGAGAGCATTAAGGGTAGTGCTAGGGTTAGAGTTAGGTTTAGGGTTAGCTTTCGTAGAATCGAGGGTTAGACTAAGGCTTAGGCTTAGGGTGAGTGTTAGGGTTAGAATCAAGCACAGTTTTAGTGTTAGCGTTAGGGTGAGGGTTAGGGTTAAAGTGCTTTTAGGGCTAGTGGAAAGGGTAGGGTTAGGATTAGGGTTAAGGTTTCTGTTGGTAGAATCGAGGTTTAGGTTTAGGCTTAGGGTCAAGATTGCATTTTCGATCAGAATCGAGTGTAGTTAGGCTTTGCGTTAGTGTTCAAATTGACGATTTAGTGTTAGGGTTTGAATCGAGCACATTTAGGATTAGAGTTATGGTTAGAATTCAGTGCATTTAGGGTTAGGGTTAAGGTTAGTGTTAGGGTTAGGTTTAGGGTCAGGGTTAAAATCGAGAGCATTTAAGGATAGTGCTACGGTTAGACTTAGGTTTAGCGTTCGCTTTCGTAGCATCGAGGGTTAGGCTTAAGGTTAGACTTAGGCTTAGTGTTGGGGTTAGAATCAGGCGCATTTTAGTGTTCTGGTTTTCGTTAGGGTACGGCTTAGAGTGCATTTAGGGGTAGGGGTAGGAGTAGGGTGAGGATTAGGGTTAAGGTTTGTGTTGGTAGAATCGAGGTTTAGGGTTAGGCTTAGGGTCAGGAATGGCTTTTGGGTTAGAGTCGAGTGCATTTAGGGTTAGGGATAGTGTTGAAATTGACGATTTAGTGTTTGGGTTAGAATCGAGCACATTTAGGGTTAGAGTTTTGGTTAGAATTCGTTAGGGTTAGGGTTAGTGTAAGGGGTAGGGGTAGGGTTAGAGTGCATTTAGGGGTAGGGGTAGGGGTAGGGTTAGGATTAGGGTTAGGGTTTGTGTTGGTAGAATCGAAGTTTAGGGTTAGGCGTTGGGTGAGCATTGCCTTTTGGGTTACATTTAGTGTTAGGCTTAGGGTCAGGAATGGCTTTTGGGTTAGAGTCGAGTGCATTTAGAGTTAGGGTTTGTGTTGAGATTGACGATTTAGTGTTAGACTTAGAATCGAGCACATTAGGGTTAGAGTTATGGTTAGAATCCACTATATTTAAGCTTAGGTTTAGGGTTAGTGTTATTAGGGTCAGGATTAGAATCGAGAGCATTTAAGGATAGTGTTAGGGTTAGAGTTCGGTTTAGGGTTAGGTTTCGTAGAATTGTGGGTTAGGGTTAGGGTTAGGGTTAGGGATAGAATTAAGCGCATTTTTAGTGTTACGGGTTGGGTCAGGGTTAGGGTTAGAGTGCATATAGAGGTAGGGATAGGAGTAGGGTTGGGATTAGGGTTAGGGTTTGTGTTGGTAGAATCGAGGTTTAGGGTTAGGCTTAGGGTCAGGATTGCTTTTTGGGTTAGAGTCGAGTGCATTTAGGGTTAGGCTTAGTGTTGAGATTGACGATTTAGTGTTAGGGTTATAATCGAGCACATTAGGGTTAGAGTTATGGTTAGAATCCAGTGCATTTAGGGTTAGGATTAGGGATAGGGTTAGCTTTATGCTTAGGGTGAGGGTTAGAATCGAGTGCATTTAAGGATAGTGTTAGGTTTAGAGTTAGGTATAGGGTTAGCTTTCGTATAATCGTTGGTTAGTGTTAGGGTTAGGGTTAGGGGTAGGATTAGGGTTAGAATCAAGCGCATTTTTAGTGTTAAGATTGGGGTTAGAGTTAGGGTTGGAGTGCATTTAGGGGTACGGGAGGAGTTGGGTTAGGATTAGGGTTAGGGTTTGTGTTGATAGAATCGTGGTTTTGGGTCAGGCTTAGGGTCAGGATAGCATTTTGGGTCATAATTCAGAGCATTTGGGCTTAGGGTTAGTGTTGCAATTGATGATTTCGTTATAGCGTTCGAATCAGGCACATTTAGGGATAGAGTTATGATTAGAATTCAGTGCATTTACGGTTAGGGTTAGGGTTAGGGTTATTTTTAGGTTTAGGGTCAGGGTTAGAATCGAGAGCATTAAGGGTAGTGCTAGGTTTAGAGTTAGGTTTAGGGTTAGCTTTCGTAGAATCGAGGGTTAGACTAAGGCTTAGGCTTAGGGTGAGTGTTAGGGTTAGAATCAAGCACAGTTTTAGTGTTAGCGTTAGGGTGAGGGTTAGGGTTAAAGTGCTTTTAGGGCTAGCGGAAGGGGTAGGGTTAGGATTAGGGTTAAGGTTTCTGTTGGTAGAATCGAGGTTTAGGTTTAGGCTTAGGGTCAAGATTGCATTTTCGATCAGAATCGAGTGTAGTTAGGCTTTGCGTTAGTGTTCAAATTGACGATTTAGTGTTAGGGTTTGAATCGAGCACATTTAGGGTTAGAGTTATGGTTAGAATTCAGTGCATTTAGGGTTAGGGTTAAGGTTAGTGTTAGGGTTAGGTTTAGGGTCAGGGTTAAAATCGAGAGCATTTAAGGATAGTGCTAGGGTTAGACTTAGGTTTAGCGTTCGCTTTCGTAGCATCGAGGGTTAGGCTTAAGGTTAGGCTTAGGCTTAGTGTTCGGGTTAGAATCTGGCGCATTTTTAGTGTTCTGGTTTTCGTTAGGGTACGGCTTAGAGTGCATTTAGGGGTAGGGGTAGGAGTAGGGTGAGGATTAGGGTTAAGGTTTGTGTTGGTAGAATCGAGGTTTAGGGTTAGGCTTAGGGTCAGGAATAGCTTTTGGGTTAGAGTCGAGTGCATTTAGGGTTAGGGATAGTGTTGAAATTGACGATTTAGTGTTCGGGTTAGAATTGAGCACATTTAGGGTTAGAGATTTGGTGAGAATTCGTTAGGGTTAGGGTTAGTGTTAGGGGTACTGGTAGGATTAGAGTGCATTTAGGGGTAGGGGTAGGGGGAGGGTTAGGATTAGGGTTAGGTTTTGTGTTGGTAGAATCGAAGTTTAGGGTTAGGCGTTGGGTGAGCATTGCCTTTTGGGTGACAACTGAGTGCATTTAGAGTTAGGGTTAGTGTTGAGATTGACGATTTAGTGTTAGACTTAGAATCGAGCACATTAGGGTTAGAGTTATGGTTAGAATCCAGTGCATTTAGGGTTAGGATTAGGGACAGGGTTAGGTTTATGTTTAGGGTGAGCGTTAGAATCGAGTGCATTTAAGGATAGTGTTAGGGTTAGAGTTAGGTATAGGATTACTTTTCGTAGAACCGAGGGTCAGTGTTAGGGTGAGGGTTAGGGTTAGGATTAGGGTTAGAGTCAGGAACATTTTTAGCATTACGGTTGGGGTTAGGGTCAGGTTTTGAGTGCATTTAGGGGTAGGGGAGGAGTTGGGTTAGGATTAGGGTTAGGGTTTGTGTTGGTAGAATCGAGGTTTTGGGTTAGGCTTAGGGTCAGGAGGGCATTTTGGGTCATAATTCAGAGATTGTGGGCTTAGTGTTAGTGTTGAAATTGATGATTTCGTTATAGCGTTCGAATCAGGCACATTTAGGGATAGAGTTATGATTAGAATTCAGTGCATTTAGGGTTAGGGTTAGGGTTAGGGTTAGGTTTAGGGTCAGGTTTAGAATCGAGAGCATTAAGGATAGTGCTAGGGTTAGAGTTAGCTTTAGGGTTAGGTTTCGTAGAATTGAGGGTTAGGGTTAGGGTTAGGGTTAGGTATAGAATCAAGCGCATTTTTAGTGTTAGGGGTTGGGTCAGGGTTAGGGTTAGAGTGCATATAGAGGTAGGGATAGGAGTAGCGTTGGGATTAGGGTTCGGGTTTGTGTTGGTAGAATCGAGGTTAAGGTTTAGGCTTAGGGTCAGGATTGCATTTTGGATCAGAATCGAGTGTATTTAGGCTTTGGGTTAGTGTTCAAATTGACGATTTAGAGTTAGGGTTTGAATCGAGCACATTTAGGGTTAGAGTTATGCTTAGAATTCAGTGCATTTATTGTTAGCGTTAGGGTTAGGGTTAGGTTGAGGGTCAGGGTTAAAATCGAGAGCATTTAAGGATTGTGCTAGGGTTAGAGTTAGGTTTAGCGTTCGCTTTCGTAGAATCGAGGGTTAGGCGTAACGTTAGGCTTAGGTTTAGGTTTAGGGTTAGAATCAGGCACACTTTTATTGGTCTACTTTTTATCAGGGTATGGCTTAGAGTGCATTTAGGGGTGGGCGTAGGAGTAGGGTTAGGATTAGGGTTAAGGTTTGTGTTGGTAGAATCGAGATTTAGTGTTAGGCTTAGGGTCAGGAATGGCTTTTGGGTTAGAGTCGAGTGCATTTAGGGTTAGGGAGAGTGTTGAAATTGACGATTTAGTGTTTGGGTTAGAATCGAGCACATTTAGGGTTAGAGATTTGGTTAGAATTCGATAGGGTTAGGGTTAGTGTTAGGGGTAGGGGTAGGGTTAGAGTGCATTTAGGGGTAGGGGTAGGGGTAGGGTTAGGATTAGGGTTAGGGTTTGTGTTGGTAGAATCGAAGTTTAGGGTTAGGCGTTGCGTGAGGATTGCCTTTTGGGTTACAACTGAGTGCATTTAGAGTTAGGGTTAGTGTTGAGATTGACGATTTAGTGTTAGACTTAGAATGGAGCACTTTAGGGTTAGAGTTATGGTTAGAATCCACTATATTTAAGCTTAGGGTTAGGGTTAGGGTTATTAGTGTCAGGATTAGAATCGAGAGCATTTAAGGATAGTGTTAGGGTTAGAGTTAGGTTTAGCGTTAGGTTTCGTAGAATTGAGGGTTAGGGTTAGGGTTAGGGTTAGGGATAGAATCAAGCGCATTTTTAGTGTTACGGGTTGGGTCAGGGTTAGGGTTAGAGTGCATATAGAGGTAGGGATAGGAGTAGGGTTGGGATTAGGGTTAGGGTTTGTGTTGGTAGAATCGATGTTTAGGGTTAGGCTTAGGGTCAGGATTGCTTTTTGGGTTAGAGTCGAGTGCATTTAGGGTTAGGCTTAGTGTTGAGATTGACGATTTAGTGTTAGGGTTATAATCGAGCACATTAGGGTTAGAGTTATGGTTAGAATCCAGTGCATTTAGGTTTAGCATTAGGGATAGGGTTAGGTTTATGTTTAGGGTGAGGGTTAGAATCGAGTGCATTTAAGGATAGTGTTAGGGTTAGAGTTAGGTGTAGGATTACCTTTCGTAGAATCGAGGGTCAGTGTTAGGGTGAGGATTAGGGTTAGGATTAGGGTTAGAGTCAGGAGCATTTTTAGCGTTAGGGTTGGGGTTAGGGTCAGGGTTTGAGTGCATTTAGGGGTAGGGTAGGAGTTGGGTTAGGATTAGGGTTAGGGTTTGTGTTGGTAGAATCGAGGTTTTGGGTTAGGCTTAGGGTCAGGAGAGCATTTTGGGTCATAATTCAGAGCATTTGGGCTTAGGGTTAGTGTTGAAATTGATGATTTGGTTATAGCGTTCGAATCAGGCACATTTAGGGATAGAGTTATGATTAGAATTCAGTGCATTTAGGGTTAGGGTTAGGGTTAGGGTTAGGTTTAGGGTCAGGGTTAGAATCGAGAGCATTAAGGATAGTGCTAGGGTTAGAGTTAGGTTTAGGGTTAGGTTTCGTAGAATTGAGGGTTAGGGTTAGGGTTAGGGTTAGGTATAGTATCAAGCGCATTTTTAGTGTTAGGGGCTGGGTCAGGGTTAGGGTTAGAGTGCATATAGAGGTAGGGATAGGAGTAGGGTTGGGATTAGGGTTAGGGTTTGTGTTGGTAGAATCGAGGTTTAGGATTAGGCTTAGGGTCAGGATTGCTTTTTGGGTTAGAGTCGAGTGCATTTAGGGTTAGGCTTAGTGTTGAGATTGACGATTTAGTGTTAGGGTTATAATCGAGCATATTAGGGTTAGAGTTTCGGTTAGAATCCACTGCATTTAGGGTTAGGATTAGGGATAGGGTTAGGTTTATGTTTAGGGCGAGGGTTAGAATCGAGTGCATTTAAGGATAGTGTTAAGGTTAGAGTTAGGTATAGGGTTAGCTTTCGTAGAATCGATGGTTAGTGTTAGGGTTAGGGTTAGGGGTAGGATTAGGGTTAGAATCAAGCGCATTTTTAGTGTTAAGATTGGGGTTAGAGTTAGGGTTGGAGTGCATTTAGGGGTAGGGGAGGAGTTGGGTTAGGATTAGGGTTAGGGTTTGTGTTGGTAGAATCGAGGTTTTGGGTCAGGCTTAGGGTCAGGATAGCATTTTGGTTCATAATTCAGAGCATTTGGGCTTAGGGTTAGTGTTGCAATTGATGATTTCGTTATAGCGTTCGAATGAGGCACATTTAGGGATAGAGTTATGATTAGAATTCAGTGCATTTAGGGTTAGGGTTAGGGTTAGGGTTATTGTTAGGTTTAGGGTCAGGGTTAGAATCGAGAGCATTAAGGGTAGTGCTAGGGTTAGAGTTAGGTTTAGGGTTAGCTTTCGTAGAATCGAGGGTTAGACTAAGGCTTAGGCTTAGGGTGAGTGTTAGGGTTAGAATCAAGCACAGTTTTAGTGTTAGCGTTAGGGTGAGGGTTAGGGTTAAAGTGCTTTTAGGGCTAGTGGAAAGGGTAGGGTTAGGATTAGGGTTAAGGTTTCTGTTGGTAGAATCGAGGTTTAGGTTTAGGCTTAGGGTCAAGATTGCATTTTCGATCAGAATCGAGTGTAGTTAGGCTTTGCGTTAGTGTTCAAATTGACGATTTAGTGTTAGGGTTTGAATCGAGCACATTTAGGATTAGAGTTATGGTTAGAATTCAGTGCATTTAGGGTTAGGGTTAAGGTTAGTGTTAGGGTTAGGTTTAGGGTCAGGGTTAAAATCGAGAGCATTTAAGGATAGTGCTACGGTTAGACTTAGGTTTAGCGTTCGCTTTCGTAGCATCGAGGGTTAGGCTTAAGGTTAGACTTAGGCTTAGTGTTGGGGTTAGAATCAGGCGCATTTTAGTGTTCTGGTTTTCGTTAGGGTACGGCTTAGAGTGCATTTAGGGGTAGGGGTAGGAGTAGGGTGAGGATTAGGGTTAAGGTTTGTGTTGGTAGAATCGAGGTTTAGGGTTAGGCTTAGGGTCAGGAATGGCTTTTGGGTTAGAGTCGAGTGCATTTAGGGTTAGGGATAGTGTTGAAATTGACGATTTAGTGTTTGGGTTAGAATCGAGCACATTTAGGGTTAGAGTTTTGGTTAGAATTCGTTAGGGTTAGGGTTAGTGTAAGGGGTAGGGGTAGGGTTAGAGTGCATTTAGGGGTAGGGGTAGGGGTAGGGTTAGGATTAGGGTTAGGGTTTGTGTTGGTAGAATCGAAGTTTAGGGTTAGGCGTTGGGTGAGCATTGCCTTTTGGGTTACATTTAGTGTTAGGCTTAGGGTCAGGAATGGCTTTTGGGTTAGAGTCGAGTGCATTTAGAGTTAGGGTTTGTGTTGAGATTGACGATTTAGTGTTAGACTTAGAATCGAGCACATTAGGGTTAGAGTTATGGTTAGAATCCACTATATTTAAGCTTAGGTTTAGGGTTAGTGTTATTAGGGTCAGGATTAGAATCGAGAGCATTTAAGGATAGTGTTAGGGTTAGAGTTCGGTTTAGGGTTAGGTTTCGTAGAATTGTGGGTTAGGGTTAGGGTTAGGGTTAGGGATAGAATTAAGCGCATTTTTAGTGTTACGGGTTGGGTCAGGGTTAGGGTTAGAGTGCATATAGAGGTAGGGATAGGAGTAGGGTTGGGATCAGGGTTAGGGTTTGTGTTGGTAGAATCGAGGTTTAGGGTTAGGCTTAGGGTCAGGATTGCTTTTTGGGTTAGAGTCGAGTGCATTTAGGGTTAGGCTTAGTGTTGAGATTGACGATTTAGTGTTAGGGTTATAATCGAGCACATTAGGGTTAGAGTTATGGTTAGAATCCAGTGCATTTAGGGTTAGGATTAGGGATAGGGTTAGCTTTATGTTTAGGGTGAGGGTTAGAATCGAGTGCATTTAAGGATAGTGTTAGGTTTAGAGTTAGGTATAGGGTTAGCTTTCGTATAATCGTTGGTTAGTGTTAGGGTTAGGGTTAGGGGTAGGATTAGGGTTAGAATCAAGCGCATTTTTAGTGTTAGGATTGGGGTTAGAGTTAGGGTTGGAGTGCATTTAGGGGTACGGGAGGAGTTGGGTTAGGATTAGGGTTAGGGTTTGTGTTGATAGAATCGTGGTTTTGGGTCAGGCTTAGGGTCAGGATAGCATTTTGGGTCATAATTCAGAGCATTTGGGCTTAGGGTTAGTGTTGCAATTGATGATTTCGTTATAGCGTTCGAATCAGGCACATTTAGGGATAGAGTTATGATTAGAATTCAGTGCATTTACGGTTAGGGTTAGGGTTAGGGTTATTTTTAGGTTTAGGGTCAGGGTTAGAATCGAGAGCATTAAGGGTAGTGCTAGGTTTAGAGTTAGGTTTAGGGTTAGCTTTCGTAGAATCGAGGGTTAGACTAAGGCTTAGGCTTAGGGTGAGTGTTAGGGTTAGAATCAAGCACAGTTTTAGTGTTAGCGTTAGGGTGAGGGTTAGGGTTAAAGTGCTTTTAGGGCTAGCGGAAGGGGTAGGGTTAGGATTAGGGTTAAGGTTTCTGTTGGTAGAATCGAGGTTTAGGTTTAGGCTTAGGGTCAAGATTGCATTTTCGATCAGAATCGAGTGTAGTTAGGCTTTGCGTTAGTGTTCAAATTGACGATTTAGTGTTAGGGTTTGAATCGAGCACATTTAGGGTTAGAGTTATGGTTAGAATTCAGTGCATTTAGGGTTAGGGTTAAGGTTAGTGTTAGGGTTAGGTTTAGGGTCAGGGTTAAAATCGAGAGCATTTAAGGATAGTGCTAGGGTTAGACTTAGGTTTAGCGTTCGCTTTCGTAGCATCGAGGGTTAGGCTTAAGGTTAGGCTTAGGCTTAGTGTTCGGGTTAGAATCTGGCGCATTTTTAGTGTTCTGGTTTTCGTTAGGGTACGGCTTAGAGTGCATTTAGGGGTAGGGGTAGGAGTAGGGTGAGGATTAGGGTTAAGGTTTGTGTTGGTAGAATCGAGGTTTAGGGTTAGGCTTAGGGTCAGGAATAGCTTTTGGGTTAGAGTCGAGTGCATTTAGGGTTAGGGATAGTGTTGAAATTGACGATTTAGTGTTCGGGTTAGAATTGAGCACATTTAGGGTTAGAGATTTGGTGAGAATTCGTTAGGCTTAGGGTTAGTGTTAGGGGTACTGGTAGGATTAGAGTGCATTTAGGGGTAGGGGTAGGGGGAGGGTTAGGATTAGGGTTAGGTTTTGTGTTGGTAGAATCGAAGTTTAGGGTTAGGCGTTGGGTGAGCATTGCCTTTTGGGTGACAACTGAGTGCATTTAGAGTTAGGGTTAGTGTTGAGATTGACGATTTAGTGTTAGACTTAGAATCGAGCACATTAGGGTTAGAGTTATGGTTAGAATCCAGTGCATTTAGGGTTAGGATTAGGGACAGGGTTAGGTTTATGTTTAGGGTGAGCGTTAGAATCGAGTGCATTTAAGGATAGTGTTAGGGTTAGAGTTAGGTATAGGATTACTTTTCGTAGAACCGAGGGTCAGTGTTAGGGTGAGGGTTAGGGTTAGGATTAGGGTTAGAGTCAGGAACATTTTTAGCATTATGGTTGGGGTTAGGGTCAGGTTTTGAGTGCATTTAGGGGTAGGGGAGGAGTTGGGTTAGGATTAGGGTTAGGGTTTGTGTTGGTAGAATCGAGGTTTTGGGTTAGGCTTAGGGTCAGGAGGGCATTTTGGGTCATAATTCAGAGATTGTGGGCTTAGTGTTAGTGTTGAAATTGATGATTTCGTTATAGCGTTCGAATCAGGCACATTTAGGGATAGAGTTATGATTAGAATTCAGTGCATTTAGGGTTAGGGTTAGGGTTAGGGTTAGGTTTAGGGTCAGGTTTAGAATCGAGAGCATTAAGGATAGTGCTAGGGTTAGAGTTAGCTTTAGGGTTAGGTTTCGTAGAATTGAGGGTTAGGGTTAGGGTTAGGGTTAGGTATAGAATCAAGCGCATTTTTAGTGTTAGGGGTTGGGTCAGGGTTAGGGTTAGAGTGCATATAGAGGTAGGGATAGGAGTAGCGTTGGGATTAGGGTTCGGGTTTGTGTTGGTAGAATCGAGGTTAAGGTTTAGGCTTAGGGTCAGGATTGCATTTTGGATCAGAATCGAGTGTATTTAGGCTTTGGGTTAGTGTTCAAATTGACGATTTAGAGTTAGGGTTTGAATCGAGCACATTTAGGGTTAGAGTTATGCTTAGAATTCAGTGCATTTATTGTTAGCGTTAGGGTTAGGGTTAGGTTGAGGGTCAGGGTTAAAATCGAGAGCATTTAAGGATTGTGCTAGGGTTAGAGTTAGGTTTAGCGTTCGCTTTCGTAGAATCGAGGGTTAGGCGTAACGTTAGGCTTAGGTTTAGGTTTAGGGTTAGAATCAGGCACACTTTTATTGGTCTACTTTTTATCAGGGTATGGCTTAGAGTGCATTTAGGGGTGGGCGTAGGAGTAGGGTTAGGATTAGGGTTAAGGTTTGTGTTGGTAGAATCGAGATTTAGTGTTAGGCTTAGGGTCAGGAATGGCTTTTGGGTTAGAGTCGAGTGCATTTAGGGTTAGGGAGAGTGTTGAAATTGACGATTTAGTGTTTGGGTTAGAATCGAGCACATTTAGGGTTAGAGATTTGGTTAGAATTCGATAGGGTTAGGGTTAGTGTTAGGGGTAGGGGTAGGATTAGAGTGCATTTAGGGGTAGGGGTAGGGGTAGGGTTAGGATTAGGGTTAGGGTTTGTGTTGGTAGAATCGAAGTTTTGGGTTAGGCGTTGCGTGAGGATTGCCTTTTGGGTTACAACTGAGTGCATTTAGAGTTAGGGTTAGTGTTGAGATTGACGATTTAGTGTTAGACTTAGAATGGAGCACTTTAGGGTTAGAGTTATGGTTAGAATCCACTATATTTAAGCTTAGGGTTAGGGTTAGGGTTATTAGTGTCAGGATTAGAATCGAGAGCATTTAAGGATAGTGTTAGGGTTAGAGTTAGGTTTAGGGTTAGGTTTCGTAAAATTGAGGGTTAGGGTTAGGGTTAGGGTTCGGGTTAGCGATAGAATCAAGCGCATTTTTAGTGTTACGGGTTGGGTCAGGGTTAGGGTTAGAGTGCATATAGAGGTAGGGATAGGAGTAGGGTTGGGATTAGGGTTAGGGTTTGTGTTGGTAGAATCGATGTTTAGGGTTAGCCTTAGGGTCAGGATTGCCATTTGGGTTAGAGTCGAGTGCATTTAGGCTGAGGGTTAGTGTTAAAATTGACGACTTATTGTTAGGGTTAGAAACGAGCACATTTAGGGTTAGAGTTATGTGAGAATACGTTATAGTTAGTAGTAGAGTTTGTTTTCGTAAAATCGAGGTTTAGTGCTAGGCTTAGTGTCAGGATTGCATTTTCGTTAGAAAAGAGTGCATTTAGGCTTAGGGTTTGTGTTAAAATTGACGACTTAGTGTTAGGGTTAGAAACGAGCACATTTAGGGTTAGAGTTATGTGAGAATTCGTTATAGTTAGTAGTAGAGTTTTTTCGTAGAATCGAGGTTTAGGGTTAGGCTTAGTGTCAGGATTGCATTTTGGTTAGAATAGAGTGCATTTAGGCTTAGGGTTAGTGTTGAAATTGACGACTTAGTTTTCGGGTTAGAAACGATCACATTTAGGGTTAGAGTTATGGTGAGAATTCGTTATAGTTAGTAGTAGAGTTTTTTTCGTAGAATCAAGATTTAGTGTTAGGCTTACTGTCAGGATTGCATTTTGGTTGGAATAGAGTGCATTCAGGATTAGGGTTAGTGTTAAAATTGACGACCTAGTGTTAGGGTTAGAAACGAGCACATTTAGGGTTAGAGTTATGTGAGAATTCGTTATAGTTAGTAGTAGAGTTTTTTTCGTAGAATCAAGGTTTAGTGTTACGCTTACTGTCAGGATTGCATTTTGGTTAGAATAGAGTGCATTTAGGCTTAGGGTTAGTGTTAAAATTGACGACTTATTGTTAGGGTTAGAAACGAGCACATTTAGGGTTAGAGTTATGGTGAGAATTCGTTATAGTTAGTAGTAGAGTTTTTTCGTAGAATAGAGGTTTAGTGTTAGGCTTACTGTCAGGATTGCATTTTGGTTAGAATAGAGTGCATTTAGGCTTAGGGTTAGTGTTAAAAATGACGACTTAGTGTTAGGTTTAGAAACGAGCACATTTAGGGTTAGAGATATGGTGAGAATTTGTTATAGTTAGTGGTAGAGTTTTTTTTCGTAGAATCGAGGTTTATGGTGAGGCTTAGTGTCAGGATTGCATTTTGGTTAGAATAGAGTGCATTTAGGCTCAGGGGTTAGTGTTGAAATTGACGACTTAGTGTTAGGGTTAGAAACGAGCACATTTAGGGTTAGAGTTATGTGAGAAAGTTAGTAGTAGAGTTTTTTTCCTAGAATCGAGGTTTAGTGTTAGGCTTACTGTCAGGATTGCATTTTGGTTAGAATAGAGTGCATTTAGGCTTAGGGTTAGTGTTAAAATTGACGACCTAGTGTTAGGGTTAGAAACGAGCACATTTAGGGTTAGAGTTATGTGAGAAAGTTAGTAGTAGAGTTTTTTTCGTAGAATCGAGGTTTAGGGTTAGGCTTAGTGTCAGGATTGCATTTTGGTTAGAATAGAGTGCATTTAGGCTTAGGGTTAGTGTTGAAATTGACGACTTAGTTTTCGGGTTAGAAACGAGCACCTTTAGGGTTAGAGTTATGGTTAGAATTCAGTGCATTTAGGGTTAGGGTTAAGGTTAGGGTTAGGTTTAGGGTCAGGGTTAGAATCGAGAGCATTAAGGATAGTGCTAGAGTTAGAGTTAGGTTTAGGGTTAGGTTTCGTAGAATTGAGGGTTAGGGTTAGCGTTAGGATCAGGATTGCCTTTTGCGTTAGAATCGAGTGCATTTAGGGTTAGCGTTAGTGTTGAGATTGACGATATAGTGTTAGGGTCATAATCGAGCACATTAGGGTGAGAGTTATGGTTAGAATCCACTGCATTTAGGCTTAGGTTTAGGATTAGGGTTATTAGGGTCAGGATTAGAATCGAGAGCATTTAAGGATAGTGCTAGGGTTAGAGTTAGGTTTAGGGTTAGCTTTCGTAGAAGCGAGGGTTAGGCTTAGGGTTAGGCTTAGGGTGAGGGTTAGGGTTAGAATCAAGCACAGTTTTAGTGTTAGCGTTAGGGTGAGGGTTAGGGTTAAAGTGCTTTTAGGGCTATTGGTAGGGTTAGGGTTAGGATTAGGGTTAAGGTTTGTGTTGGTAGATTCGAGGTTTAGGTTTAGGCTTAGGGTCAGGATTGCATTTTGGATCAGAATCGAGTGTATTTAGGCTTTGGGTTAGTGTTCAAATTGATGATTTAATGTTGGGGTTTGAATCGAGCACATTTAGGGTTAGAGTTCTGGTTAGAATTCGTTAGGGTTAGGGTTAGTGTTAGGGGTAGGGGTAGGGTTAGAGTGCATTGAGGGGTAGGGGTAGTGGTATGGTTAAGATTATGGTTAGGGTTTGTGTGGGTAGAATCGAGAGCATTAAGGATATTGGTAGAGTTAGAGTTAGGTTTAGGGTTAGGTTTCGTAGAATTGAGGGTTAGGGTTAGCGTTAGGGTCAGAATTGCCTTTTGCGTTAGAATCGAGTGCATTTAGGGTTAGCGTCAGTGTTGAGATTGCCGATTTAGTGTTAAGGGTATAATCGAGCACATTAGGGTTAGAGTTATGGTTAGAATCCACTGCATTTAGGCTTAGGGTTAGGATTAGGGTTATTAGGGTCAGGATTAGAATCGAGAGCATTTAAGGATAGTGCTAGGGTTAGAGTTAGGTTTATGGTTAGGTTTCGTAGAAGCGAGGGTTAGGCTTAGGGTTAGGCTTAGGGTGAGGGTTAGGGTTAGAATCAAGCAGAGTTTTAGTGTTAGCGTTAGGGTGAGGGTTAGGGTTAAAGTGCTTTTAGGACTAGAGGTAGGGGTAGGGTTAGGATTAGGGTTAAGGTTTGTGTTGGTAGATTCGAGGTTTAGGTTTAGGCTTAGGGTCAGGATTGCATTTTGGATCAGAATCGAGTGTATTTAGGCTTTGGGTTAGTGTTCAAATTGATGATTTAATGTTGGGGTTTGAATCGAGCACATTTAGGGTTAGACTTCTGGTTAGAATTCGTTAGGGTTAGGGTTAGTGTTAGGGGTAGGGGTAGGGTTAGAGTGCATTGAGGGGTAGGGTTAGGGGTATGGTTAAGATTATGGTTAGGGTTTGTGTGGGTAGAATCGAGAGCATTAAGGATATTGGTAGAGTTAGAGTTAGGTTTAGGGTTAGGTTTCGTAGAATTGAGGGTTAGGGTTAGCGTTAGGGTCAGAATTGCCTTTTGCGTTAGAATCGAGTGCATTTAGGGTTAGCGTCAGTGTTGAGATTGCCGATTTAGTGTTAAGGTTATAATCGAGCACATTAGGGTTAGAGTTATGGTTAGAATCCACTGCATTTAGGCTTAGGGTTAGGATTAGGGTTATTAGGGTCAGGATTAGAATCGAGAGCATTTAAGGATAGTGCTAGGGTTAGAGTTAGGTTTTTGGTTAGGTTTCGTAGAAGCGAGGGTTAAGCTTAGGGTTAGACTTAGGGTGAGGGTTAGGGTTAGAATCAAGCAGAGTTTTAGTGTTAGCGTTAGGGTGAGGGTTAGGGTTAAAGTGCTTTTAGGACTAGAGGTAGGGGTAGGGTTAGGATTAGGGTTAAGTTTTGTGTTGGTAGATTCGAGGTTTAGGTTTAGGCTTAGGGTCAGGATTGCATTTTGGATCAGAATCGAGTGTATTTTGGCTTTGGGTTAGTGTTCAAATTGCCGATTTAGTGTTCGGGTTTGAATCGAGCACATTTAGGGTTAGAGTTATGGTTAGAATTCAGTGCATTTAGAGTTAGGGTTAAGGTTAGGTTTAGGTTTAGGGTCAGGGTTAGAATCGAGAGCATTAAGGATAGTGCTAGAGTTAGAGTTAGGTTTAGGGTTATGTTTCGTAGAATTGAGGGTTAGGGTTAGTGTTAGGGTCAGGATTGCCTTTTGCGTTAGAATCGAGTGCATTTAGGGTTAGCGTTAGTGTTGAGATTGACGATTTAGTGTTAGGGTTATAATCGAGCACATTAGGGTTAGAGTTATGGTGAGAACCCACTGCATTTAGGCTTAGGGTTAGGATTAGGGTTATTAGGGTCAGGATTAGAATCGAGAGCATTTAAGGATAGTGCTAGGGTTAGAGTTAGGTTTAGGGTTAGCTTTCGTAGAAGCGATAGTTAGGCTTAGGTTTAGGCTTAGGGTGAGGGTTAGGCTTAGAATAAAGGAGAGTTTTAGTATTAGCGTTAGGGTGAGGGTTAGGGTTAAAATGCTTTTAGGGCTTTTGGTAGGGTTAGGGTTAGGATTAGGGTTAAGGTTTGTGTTGGTAGATTCGAGGTTTAGGTTTAGGCTTAGGGTCAGGATTGCATTTTGGATCAGAATCGAGTGTATTTAGGCTTTGGGTTAGTGTTCAAATTGATGATTTAATGTTGGGGTTTGAATCGAGCACATTTAGGGTTATAGTTCTGGTTAGAATTCGTTAGTGTTAGGCTTAGTGTTAGGGGTAGGGGTAGGGTTAGAGTGAATTGAGGGGTAGGGGTAGGGGTATGGTTAAGATTATGGTTAGGGTTTGTGTGGGTAGAATCGAGGTTTAGGGTTAGGCTTAGGGTCAGGATAGCCTTTTGGGTTAGAATCGAGTGCATTTAGTGTTAGGGTTAGTGTTGAGATTGACGATTTAGTGTTAGGCTTAGAATCGAGAACATTTAGGGTTAGAGTTATGGTTAGAATTCGCTAGGGTTAGGGTTACGGTTAGGGGTAGGGGTAGGGTTAGAGTGCATATAGAGGTAGGGATAATAGTAGGGTTAGGATTAGTGTTAAAGTTTGTGTGTGTAAAATCGAGGTTTAGGTTTAAGCTTAGGGTCTGGATTGAATTTTGGATCAGAATCGAGTGTATTTAGGCTTTGGCTTAGTGTTCAAATTGACGATTTAGTGTTAGGGTTTGAATCGAGCACATTTAGGGTTAGAGTTATGGTTAGAATTCAGTGCCTTTAGGGTTAGGGTTAGGGTCAGTGTTAGGGTTAGGGTCAGGGTTAATATCGAGAGCATTTAAGGGTAGTGCTAGGGTTAGAGTTAGGTTTAGCGTTCGCTTTCGTAGAATCGAAGGTTAGGCTTAAGGTTAGGCTTAAGGTTAGGGTTAGAGTTAGAACCAGGCGCATTTTTAGTGTTCTGGTTTTCGTTAGGGTATGGCTTAGAGTGCATTAGGGGTAGGGGTAGGAGTGGGGTTAGGATTAGGGTTAAGGTTTGTGTTGGTAGCATCGAGGTTTAGGGTTGGGCTTAGGGTCAGGATTGCCTTTTGGGTTAGAATCGAGTGCATTTGGGTTAGGTTTAGTGTTGCGATTGACGATTTAGTGTTAGGCTTAGAATTGAGAACATTTAGGGTTAGAGTTTTGGTTAGAATTCGCTAGGGTTAGGGTTAGGGTTAGAGGTAGGGGTAGGGTTAGAGTGCATATAGAGGTAGGGATAGGAGTAGGGTTAGGATTACTGTTAAGGTTTGTGTGGGTAGAATCGAGGTTTAGGTTTAAGCTTAGGGTCTGGATTGAATTTTGCATCAGAATCAAGTGTATTTGGGCTTTGGCTTAGTGTTCAAATTGACGATTTAGTGTTAGGGTTCGAATCGAGCACATTTAGGGTTAGAGTTTTGGTTAGAATTCCTTAGGGTTAGGGTTAGTGTTAGGGGTAGGGGTAGGGTTAGAGTGCATTGAGGGGTAAGGGTAGGGGTAGAATTAGGATTAGGGTTAGGGTTTGTGTGGGTAAAATCGACGTTTAGGATTGGGCTTAGGGTCAGGATTGCCTGTTGGGTTAGAATCGAGTGCATTTGGGTTAGGGTGAGTGTTGAGATTGACGATTTAGTGTTAGGCTTAGAATTGAGAACATTTAGGGTTAGAGTTTTGGTTAGAATTCGCTAGGGTTAGGGTTAGGGGTAGGGGTAGGGGTGGGGTTAGAGTGCATATAGAGGTAGGGATAGGAGTAGGGTTAGGATTAGGGTTAAGGTTTATGTGGGTAGAATCGAGGTTTAGGTTTAAGCTGAGGGTCAGGATTGCATTTTGGATCAGAATCGAGTGTATTTGGGCTTTGGCTTAGTGTTCAAATTGAGGCATTTAGGGTAAGGGTTTGAATCGAGCACATTTAGGGTTAGAGTTATGTTTAGAATTTAGTGCCTTTAGGGTTATGGTTAGGGTTAGTGTTAGGGTTAGGGTCAGGGTTAAAATCGAGAGCATTTAAGGATAGTGTTAGAGTTAGAGTTAGGTTTAGCGTTCGCTTTCGTAGAATCGAGGTTTAAGCTTATGGTAAGGCTTAGGGGTAGGGTTAGGGTTAGAATCAGGCGCATTTTTAGTGTTGTGGTTTTCGTCAGGGTATGGCTTAGAGTGTACTTAGTGGTAGGGCTATGAGTAGAGTTAGGATTAGGGTTAAGGTTTGTGTTGGTAGAATCGAGGTTTAGGGTTAGGCTTAGGGTCAGGAATGGCTTTTGGGTTAGAGTCGAGTGCATTCAGGCTTAGGGATAGTGTTGAAATTGACGATTGAGTGTTTGGTTAGAATCGAGCACATTTAG
The DNA here is from genome assembly GCF_028372415.1 of Notamacropus eugenii. Classification (NCBI taxonomy): domain Eukaryota; kingdom Metazoa; phylum Chordata; class Mammalia; order Diprotodontia; family Macropodidae; genus Notamacropus; species Notamacropus eugenii. Next base: position 74,978 of record NW_027325125.1, read on the forward strand.
GGTTAGAGTTATGGTTAGAATCCACTATATTTAAGCTTAGGGTTAGGGTTAGGGTTATTAGGGTCAGGATTAGAATCGAGAGCATTTAAGGATAGTGTTAGGGTTAGAGTTAGGTTTAGGGTTAGGGTTCGTAGAATTGAGGGTTAGGGTTAGGGTTAGGGATAGAATCAAGCGCATTTTTAGTGTTAGGGGTTGGGTCAGGGTTAGAGTTAGAGTGCATATAGAGGTAGGGATAGGAGTAGGGTTGGGATTAGGTTTAGGGTTTGTGTTGGTACAATCGAGGTTTAGGGTTAGGCTTAGGGTCAGGATTGCCTTTTGGGTTAGAGTCGAGTGCATTTAGGGTTAGGCTTAGTGTTGATATTGACGATTTAGTGTTAGGGTTATAATCGAGCACATTAGGGTTAGAGTTATGGTTAGAATCCAGTGCATTTAGGGTTCGGATTAGGGATAGGGTTAGGTTTATGTTTAGGGTGAGGGTTAGAGTCGGGTGCATTTAAGGATAGTGTTAGGGTTAGAGTTAGGTATAGGGTTACCTTTCGTAGAATCGAGGGTCAGTGTTAGGGTGAGGGTTAGGGTTAGGATTAGGGTTAGAGTCAGGAGCATTTTTAGCGTTAGGGTTGGGGTTAGGGTCAGGGTTTGAGTGCATTTAGGGGTAGGGGAGGAGTTGGGTTAGGATTAGGGTTAGGGTTTGTGTTGGTAGAATCGAGGTTTTCGTTTAGGCTTAGGGTCAGGAGAGCATTTTGGGTCATAATTCAGAGCATTTGGGCTTAGGGTTAGTGTTGAAATTGATGATTTAGTTATAGCATTTGAATCAGGCACATTTAGGGATAGAGTTATGATTAGAATTCAGTGCATTTAGGGTTAGGGTTAGGGTTAGGTTTAGGGTCAGGTTTAGAATCGAGAGCATTAAGGATAGTGCTAGGGTTAGAGTTAGGTTTATGGTTAGCTTTTGTAGAATCGAGGGCTAGGTTTTGGGTTAGGCTTAGGGTGTGGGTTAGGGTTAGAATCAAGCACAGTTTTAGTGTTAGCGTTAGGGTGAAGGTTAGGGTTAAAGTGCTTTTAGGGCTAGTGGTAGGGTTAGGGTTAGGATTAGGGTTAAGGTTTGTGTTGGTAGAATCGAGGTTTAGGTTTAGGCTTAGGGTCAGGATTGCATTTTGGATCAGAATCGAGTGTATTTTGGCTTTGGGTTAGTGTTCAAATTCACGATTTAGTGTTAGAGTTTGAATCGAGCACATTTAGGGTTAGAGTTATGGTTAGAATTCAGTGCATTTAGGGTTAGGGTTAAGGTTAGGCTTAGGTTTAGGGTCAGCGTTAGAATCGAGAGCATTAAGGATAGTGCTAGAGTTAGAGTTAGGTTTAGGGTTAGGTTTCGTAGAATTGAGATTTAGGGTTAGCGTTAGGGTCAGGATTGCCTTTTGCGTTAGAATCGAGTGCATTTAGGGTTAGCGTTAGTGTTGAGATTGACGATTTAGTGTTAGGGTTATAATCGAGCACATTAGGGTTAGAGTTATGGTTAGAATCCACTGCATTTAAGCTTAGGGTTAAGATTAGGGTTACTAGGGTCAGGATTAGAATCGAGAGCATTTAAGGATAGTGCTAGGGTTAGAGTTAGGTTTATGGTTAGGTTTCGTAGAAGCGAGGGTTAGGCTTAGGGTTAGGCTTAGGGTGAGGGTTAGGGTTAGAATCAAGCACAGTTTTAGTGTTAGCGTTAGGGTGAGGGTTAGGGTTAAAGTGCTTTTAGGGCTACTGGTAGGGTTAGGGTTAGGATTAGGGTTAAGGTTTGTGTTGGTAGATTCGAGGTTTAGGTTTAGGCTTAGGGTCAGGATTGCATTTTGGATCAGAATCGAGTGTATTTAGGCTTTGTTTTAGTGTTCAAATTGATGATTTAATGTTGGGGTTTGAATCGAGCACATTTAGGGTTAGAGTTCTGGTTAGAATTCGTTAGGGTTAGGGTTAGTGTTAGGGGTAGGGGTAGGGTTAGAGTGCATTGAGGGGTAGGGGTAGGGGTATGGGTAAGATTAGGGTTAGGGTTTGTGTGGGTAGAATCGAGGTTTAGGGTTAGGCTTAGGGTCAGGATTGCCTTTTGGGTTACAGTAGAGTGCATTTAGGGTTAGGCTTAGTGTTGAGATTGACGATTTAGTGTTAGGGTTATAATCGAGCACATTAGGGTTAGAGTTATGGTTAGAATCCAGTGCATTTAGGGTTAGCATTAGGGATAGGGTTTGGTTTATGTTTAGGGTGAGGGTTAGAATCGAGTGCATTTAAGGATAGTGTTAGGGTTAGAGTTAGGTATAGGGTTAGCTTTCGTCGAATCGAGGGTCAGTGTTAGGGTGAGGGTTAGGGTTAGGATTAGGGTTAGAATCAGGAGCATTTTTAGCGTTAGGGTTGGGGTTAGGGTCTGGGTTTGAGTGCATTTAGGGGTAGGGGAGGAGTTGGGTTAGGATTCGGGTTAGGGTTTGTGTTGGTAGAATCGAGGTTTAGGGTTAGGCTTAGGGTCAGAAATGGATTTTGGGTTAGGATCCAGTGCATTTAGGGTTAGGGTTAGTGTTGAGACTGACGATTTAGTGTTAGGCTTAGAGTCGAGAACATTTAGGGTTAGAGTTATGATTAGAATTCGGTAGGGTTAGGGTTAGGGTTAGGGGTAGGGGTAGGGTTAGAGTGCATATAGAGGTAGGGATAGGAGTAGGGTTAGGATTAGTGTTAAGGTTTGTGTGGGTAGAATCGAGGTTTAGGGTTGGGCTTAGGGTCAGGATTGCCTTTTGGGTTAGAATCGAGTGCATTTGGGTTAGGTTTAGTGTTGAGATTGACGATTTAGTGTTAGGCTTAGATTTGAGAACATTTAGGGTTAGAGTTATGGTTAGAATTCGCTAGGGTTAGGGTTAGGGTTAGAGGTAGGGGTAGGGTTAGAGTGCATATAGAGGTAGGGATAGGAGTAGGGTTAGGATTACTGTTAAGGTTTGTGTGGGTAGAATCGAGGTTTAGGTTTAAGCTTAGGGTCTGGATTGAATTTTGCATCAGAATCAAGTGTATTTGGGCTTTGGCTTAGTGTTCAAATTGACGATTTAGTGTTAGGGTTCGAATCGAGCACATTTAGGGTTAGAGTTTTGGTTAGAATTCCTTAGGGTTAGGGTTAGTGTTAGGGGTAGGGGTAGGGTTAGAGTGCATTGAGGGGTAAGGGTAGGGGTAGAATTAGGATTAGGGTTAGGGTTTGTGTGGGTAAAATCGACGTTTAGGATTGGGCTTAGGGTCAGGATTGCCTGTTGGGTTAGAATCGAGTGCATTTGGGTTAGGGTGAGTGTTGAGATTGACGATTTAGTGTTAGGCTTAGAATTGAGAACATTTAGGGTTAGAGTTTTGGTTAGAATTCGCTAGGGTTAGGGTTAGGGGTAGGGGTAGGGGTGGGGTTAGAGTGCATATAGAGGTAGGGATAGGAGTAGGGTTAGGATTAGGGTTAAGGTTTATGTGGGTAGAATCGAGGTTTAGGTTTAAGCTGAGGGTCAGGATTGCATTTTGGATCAGAATCGAGTGTATTTGGGCTTTGGCTTAGTGTTCAAATTGAGGCATTTAGGGTAAGGGTTTGAATCGAGCACATTTAGGGTTAGAGTTATGTTTAGAATTTAGTGCCTTTAGGGTTATGGTTAGGGTTAGTGTTAGGGTTAGGGTCAGGGTTAAAATCGAGAGCATTTAAGGATAGTGTTAGAGTTAGAGTTAGGTTTAGCGTTCGCTTTCGTAGAATCGAGGTTTAAGCTTATGGTAAGGCTTAGGGGTAGGGTTAGGGTTAGAATCAGGCGCATTTTTAGTGTTGTGGTTTTCGTCAGGGTATGGCTTAGAGTGTACTTAGTGGTAGGGCTATGAGTAGAGTTAGGATTAGGGTTAAGGTTTGTGTTGGTAGAATCGAGGTTTAGGGTTAGGCTTAGGGTCAGGAATGGCTTTTGGGTTAGAGTCGAGTGCATTCAGGCTTAGGGATAGTGTTGAAATTGACGATTGAGTGTTTGGTTAGAATCGAGCACATTTAGGGTTAGAGTTATGGTTAGAATCCACTATATTTAAGCTTAGGGTTAGGGTTAGGGTTATTAGGGTCAGGATTAGAATCGAGAGCATTTAAGGATAGTGTTAGGGTTAGAGTTAGGTTTAGGGTTAGGTTTCGTAGAATTGAGGGTTAGGGTTAGGGTTAGGGATAGAATCAAGCGCATTTTTAGTGTTAGGGGTTGGGTCAGGGTTAGAGTTAGAGTGCATATAGAGGTAGGGATAGGAGTAGGGTTGGGATTAGGTTTAGGGTTTGTGTTGGTACAATCGAGGTTTAGGGTTAGGCTTAGGGTCAGGATTGCCTTTTGGGTTAGAGTCGAGTGCATTTAGGGTTAGGCTTAGTGTTGATATTGACGATTTAGTGTTAGGGTTATAATCGAGCACATTAGGGTTAGAGTTATGGTTAGAATCCAGTGCATTTAGGGTTCGGATTAGGGATAGGGTTAGGTTTATGTTTAGGGTGAGGGTTAGAGTCGGGTGCATTTAAGGATAGTGTTAGGGTTAGAGTTAGGTATAGGGTTAGCTTTCGTAGAATCGAGGGTCAGTGTTAGGGTGAGGGTTAGGGTTAGGATTAGGGTTAGAGTCAGGAGCATTTTTAGCGTTAGGGTTGGGGTTAGGGTCAGGGTTTGAGTGCATTTAGGGGTAGGGGAGGAGTTGGGTTAGGATTAGGGTTAGGGTTTGTGTTGGTAGAATCGAGGTTTTCGTTTAGGCTTAGGGTCAGGAGAGCATTTTGGGTCATAATTCAGAGCATTTGGGCTTAGGGTTAGTGTTGAAATTGATGATTTAGTTATAGCATTTGAATCAGGCACATTTAGGGATAGAGTTATGATTAGAATTCAGTGCATTTAGGGTTAGGGTTAGGGTTAGGTTTAGGGTCAGGTTTAGAATCGAGAGCATTAAGGATAGTGCTAGGGTTAGAGTTAGGTTTATGGTTAGCTTTTGTAGAATCGAGGGCTAGGTTTTGGGTTAGGCTTAGGGTGTGGGTTAGGGTTAGAATCAAGCACAGTTTTAGTGTTAGCGTTAGGGTGAAGGTTAGGGTTAAAGTGCTTTTAGGGCTAGTGGTAGGGTTAGGGTTAGGATTAGGGTTAAGGTTTGTGTTGGTAGAATCGAGGTTTAGGTTTAGGCTTAGGGTCAGGATTGCATTTTGGATCAGAATCGAGTGTATTTTGGCTTTGGGTTAGTGTTCAAATTCACGATTTAGTGTTAGAGTTTGAATCGAGCACATTTAGGGTTAGAGTTATGGTTAGAATTCAGTGCATTTAGGGTTAGGGTTAAGGTTAGGCTTAGGTTTAGGGTCAGCGTTAGAATCGAGAGCATTAAGGATAGTGCTAGAGTTAGAGTTAGGTTTAGGGTTAGGTTTCGTGGAATTGAGATTTAGGGTTAGCGTTAGGGTCAGGATTGCCTTTTGCGTTAGAATCGAGTGCATTTAGGGTTAGCGTTAGTGTTGAGATTGACGATTTAGTGTTAGGGTTATAATCGAGCACATTAGGGTTAGAGTTATGGTTAGAATCCACTGCATTTAAGCTTAGGGTTAAGATTAGGGTTACTAGGGTCAGGATTAGAATCGAGAGCATTTAAGGATAGTGCTAGGGTTAGAGTTAGGTTTATGGTTAGGTTTCGTAGAAGCGAGGGTTAGGCTTAGGGTTAGGCTTAGGGTGAGGGTTAGGGTTAGAATCAAGCACAGTTTTAGTGTTAGCGTTAGGGTGAGGGTTAGGGTTAAAGTGCTTTTAGGGCTACTGGTAGGGTTAGGGTTAGGATTAGGGTTAAGGTTTGTGTTGGTAGATTCGAGGTTTAGGTTTAGGCTTAGGGTCAGGATTGCATTTTGGATCAGAATCGAGTGTATTTAGGCTTTGTTTTAGTGTTCAAATTGATGATTTAATGTTGGGGTTTGAATCGAGCACATTTAGGGTTAGAGTTCTGGTTAGAATTCGTTAGGGTTAGGGTTAGTGTTAGGGGTAGGGGTAGGGTTAGAGTGCATTGAGGGGTAGGGGTAGGGGTATGGGTAAGATTAGGGTTAGGGTTTGTGTGGGTAGAATCGAGGTTTAGGGTTAGGCTTAGGGTCAGGATTGCCTTTTGGGTTACAGTAGAGTGCATTTAGGGTTAGGCTTAGTGTTGAGATTGACGATTTAGTGTTAGGGTTATAATCGAGCACATTAGGGTTAGAGTTATGGTTAGAATCCAGTGCATTTAGGGTTAGCATTAGGGATAGGGTTTGGTTTATGTTTAGGGTGAGGGTTAGAATCGAGTGCATTTAAGGATAGTGTTAGGGTTAGAGTTAGGTATAGGGTTAGCTTTCGTCGAATCGAGGGTCAGTGTTAGGGTGAGGGTTAGGGTTAGGATTAGGGTTAGAATCAGGAGCATTTTTAGCGTTAGGGTTGGGGTTAGGGTCAGGGTTTGAGTGCATTTAGGGGTAGGGGAGGAGTTGGGTTAGGATTCGGGTTAGGGTTTGTGTTGGTAGAATCGAGGTTTAGGGTTAGGCTTAGGGTCAGAAATGGATTTTGGGTTAGGATCCAGTGCATTTAGGGTTAGGGTTAGTGTTGAGACTGACGATTTAGTGTTAGGCTTAGAGTCGAGAACATTTAGGGTTAGAGTTATGATTAGAATTCGGTAGGGTTAGGGTTAGGGTTAGGGGTAGGGGTAGGGTTAGAGTGCATATAGAGGTAGGGATAGGAGTAGGGTTAGGATTAGTGTTAAGGTTTGTGTGGGTAGAATCGAGGTTTAGGGTTGGGCTTAGGGTCAGGATTGCCTTTTGGGTTAGAATCGAGTGCATTTGGGTTAGGTTTAGTGTTGAGATTGACGATTTAGTGTTAGGCTTAGATTTGAGAACATTTAGGGTTAGAGTTATGGTTAGAATTCGCTAGGGTTAGGGTTAGGGTTAGAGGTAGGGGTAGGGTTAGAGTGCATATAGAGGTAGGGATAGGAGTAGGGTTAGGATTACTGTTAAGGTTTGTGTGGGTAGAATCGAGGTTTAGGTTTAAGCTTAGGGTCTGGATTGAATTTTGCATCAGAATCAAGTGTATTTGGGCTTTGGCTTAGTGTTCAAATTGACGATTTAGTGTTAGGGTTCGAATCGAGCACATTTAGGGTTAGAGTTTTGGTTAGAATTCCTTAGGGTTAGGGTTAGTGTTAGGGGTAGGGGTAGGGTTAGAGTGCATTGAGGGGTAAGGGTAGGGGTAGAATTAGGATTAGGGTTAGGGTTTGTGTGGGTAAAATCGACGTTTAGGATTGGGCTTAGGGTCAGGATTGCCTGTTGGGTTAGAATCGAGTGCATTTGGGTTAGGGTGAGTGTTGAGATTGACGATTTAGTGTTAGGCTTAGAATTGAGAACATTTAGGGTTAGAGTTTTGGTTAGAATTCGCTAGGGTTAGGGTTAGGGGTAGGGGTAGGGGTGGGGTTAGAGTGCATATAGAGGTAGGGATAGGAGTAGGGTTAGGATTAGGGTTAAGGTTTATGTGGGTAGAATCGAGGTTTAGGTTTAAGCTGAGGGTCAGGATTGCATTTTGGATCAGAATCGAGTGTATTTGGGCTTTGGCTTAGTGTTCAAATTGAGGCATTTAGGGTAAGGGTTTGAATCGAGCACATTTAGGGTTAGAGTTATGTTTAGAATTTAGTGCCTTTACGGTTATGGTTAGGGTTAGTGTTAGGGTTAGGGTCAGGGTTAAAATCGAGAGCATTTAAGGATAGTGTTAGAGTTAGAGTTAGGTTTAGCGTTCGCTTTCGTAGAATCGAGGTTTAAGCTTATGGTAAGGCTTAGGGGTAGGGTTAGGGTTAGAATCAGGCGCATTTTTAGTGTTGTGGTTTTCGTCAGGGTATGGCTTAGAGTGTACTTAGTGGTAGGGCTATGAGTAGAGTTAGGATTAGGGTTAAGGTTTGTGTTGGTAGAATCGAGGTTTAGGGTTAGGCTTAGGGTCAGGAATGGCTTTTGGGTTAGAGTCGAGTGCATTCAGGCTTAGGGATAGTGTTGAAATTGACGATTGAGTGTTTGGTTAGAATCGAGCACATTTAGGGTTAGAGTTATGGTTAGAATCCACTATATTTAAGCTTAGGGTTAGGGTTAGGGTTATTATGGTCAGGATTAGAATCGAGAGCATTTAAGGATAGTGTTAGGGTTAGAGTTAGGTTTAGGGTTAGGGTTCGTAGAATTGAGGGTTAGGGTTAGGGTTAGGGATAGAATCAAGCGCATTTTTAGTGTTAGGGGTTGGGTCAGGGTTAGAGTTAGAGTGCATATAGAGGTAGGGATAGGAGTAGGGTTGGGATTAGGTTTAGGGTTTGTGTTGGTACAATCGAGGTTTAGGGTTAGGCTTAGGGTCAGGATTGCCTTTTGGGTTAGAGTCGAGTGCATTTAGGGTTAGGCTTAGTGTTGATATTGACGATTTAGTGTTAGGGTTATAATCGAGCACATTAGGGTTAGAGTTATGGTTAGAATCCAGTGCATTTAGGGTTCGGATTAGGGATAGGGTTAGGTTTATGTTTAGGGTGAGGGTTAGAGTCGGGTGCATTTAAGGATAGTGTTAGGGTTAGAGTTAGGTATAGGGTTAGCTTTCGTAGAATCGAGGGTCAGTGTTAGGGTGAGGGTTAGGGTTAGGATTAGGGTTAGAGTCAGGAGCATTTTTAGCGTTAGGGTTGGGGTTAGGGTCAGGGTTTGAGTGCATTTAGGGGTAGGGGAGGAGTTGGGTTAGGATTAGGGTTAGGGTTTGTGTTGGTAGAATCGAGGTTTTCGTTTAGGCTTAGGGTCAGGAGAGCATTTTGGGTCATAATTCAGAGCATTTGGGCTTAGGGTTAGTGTTGAAATTGATGATTTAGTTATAGCATTTGAATCAGGCACATTTAGGGATAGAGTTATGATTAGAATTCAGTGCATTTAGGGTTAGGGTTAGGGTTAGGTTTAGGGTCAGGTTTAGAATCGAGAGCATTAAGGATAGTGCTAGGGTTAGAGTTAGGTTTATGGTTAGCTTTTGTAGAATCGAGGGCTAGGTTTTGGGTTAGGCTTAGGGTGTGGGTTAGGGTTAGAATCAAGCACAGTTTTAGTGTTAGCGTTAGGGTGAAGGTTAGGGTTAAAGTGCTTTTAGGGCTAGTGGTAGGGTTAGGGTTAGGATTAGGGTTAAGGTTTGTGTTGGTAGAATCGAGGTTTAGGTTTAGGCTTAGGGTCAGGATTGCATTTTGGATCAGAATCGAGTGTATTTTGGCTTTGGGTTAGTGTTCAAATTCACGATTTAGTGTTAGAGTTTGAATCGAGCACATTTAGGGTTAGAGTTATGGTTAGAATTCAGTGCATTTAGGGTTAGGGTTAAGGTTAGGCTTAGGTTTAGGGTCAGCGTTAGAATCGAGAGCATTAAGGATAGTGCTAGAGTTAGAGTTAGGTTTAGGGTTAGGTTTCGTGGAATTGAGATTTAGGGTTAGCGTTAGGGTCAGGATTGCCTTTTGCGTTAGAATCGAGTGCATTTAGGGTTAGCGTTAGTGTTGAGATTGACGATTTAGTGTTAGGGTTATAATCGAGCACATTAGGGTTAGAGTTATGGTTAGAATCCACTGCATTTAAGCTTAGGGTTAAGATTAGGGTTACTAGGGTCAGGATTAGAATCGAGAGCATTTAAGGATAGTGCTAGGGTTAGAGTTAGGTTTATGGTTAGGTTTCGTAGAAGCGAGGGTTAGGCTTAGGGTTAGGCTTAGGGTGAGGGTTAGGGTTAGAATCAAGCACAGTTTTAGTGTTAGCGTTAGGGTGAGGGTTAGGGTTAAAGTGCTTTTAGGGCTACTGGTAGGGTTAGGGTTAGGATTAGGGTTAAGGTTTGTGTTGGTAGATTCGAGGTTTAGGTTTAGGCTTAGGGTCAGGATTGCATTTTGGATCAGAATCGAGTGTATTTAGGCTTTGTTTTAGTGTTCAAATTGATGATTTAATGTTGGGGTTTGAATCGAGCACATTTAGGGTTAGAGTTCTGGTTAGAATTCGTTAGGGTTAGGGTTAGTGTTAGGGGTAGGGGTAGGGTTAGAGTGCATTGAGGGGTAGGGATAGGGGTATGGGTAAGATTAGGGTTAGGGTTTGTGTGGGTAGAATCGAGGTTTAGGGTTAGGCTTAGGGTCAGGATTGCCTTTTGGGTTACAGTAGAGTGCATTTAGGGTTAGGCTTAGTGTTGAGATTGACGATTTAGTGTTAGGGTTATAATCGAGCACATTAGGGTTAGAGTTATGGTTAGAATCCAGTGCATTTAGGGTTAGCATTAGGGATAGGGTTTGGTTTATGTTTAGGGTGAGGGTTAGAATCGAGTGCATTTAAGGATAGTGTTAGGGTTAGAGTTAGGTATAGGGTTAGCTTTCGTCGAATCGAGGGTCAGTGTTAGGGTGAGGGTTAGGGTTAGGATTAGGGTTAGAATCAGGAGCATTTTTAGCGTTAGGGTTGGGGTTAGGGTCAGGGTTTGAGTGCATTTAGGGGTAGGGGAGGAGTTGGGTTAGGATTCGGGTTAGGGTTTGTGTTGGTAGAATCGAGGTTTAGGGTTAGGCTTAGGGTCAGAAATGGATTTTGGGTTAGGATCCAGTGCATTTAGGGTTAGGGTTAGTGTTGAGACTGACGATTTAGTGTTAGGCTTAGAGTCGAGAACATTTAGGGTTAGAGTTATGATTAGAATTCGGTAGGGTTAGGGTTAGGGTTAGGGGTAGGGGTAGGGTTAGAGTGCATATAGAGGTAGGGATAGGAGTAGGGTTGGGATTAGTGTTAAGGTTTGTGTGGGTAGAATCGAGGTTTAGGGTTGGGCTTAGGGTCAGGATTGCCTTTTGGGTTAGAATCGAGTGCATTTGGGTTAGGTTTAGTGTTGAGATTGACGATTTAGTGTTAGGCTTAGATTTGAGAACATTTAGGGTTAGAGTTATGGTTAGAATTCGCTAGGGTTAGGGTTAGGGTTAGAGGTAGGGGTAGGGTTAGAGTGCATATAGTGGTAGGGATAGGAGTAGGGTTAGGATTACTGTTAAGGTTTGTGTGGGTAGAATCGAGGTTTAGGTTTAAGCTTAGGGTCTGGATTGAATTTTGCATCAGAATCAAGTGTATTTGGGCTTTGGCTTAGTGTTCAAATTGACGATTTAGTGTTAGGGTTCGAATCGAGCACATTTAGGGTTAGAGTTTTGGTTAGAATTCCTTAGGGTTAGGGTTAGTGTTAGGGGTAGGGGTAGGGTTAGAGTGCATTGAGGGGTAAGGGTAGGGGTAGAATTAGGATTAGGGTTAGGGTTTGTGTGGGTAAAATCGACGTTTAGGATTGGGCTTAGGGTCAGGATTGCCTGTTGGGTTAGAATCGAGTGCATTTGGGTTAGGGTGAGTGTTGAGATTGACGATTTAGTGTTAGGCTTAGAATTGAGAACATTTAGGGTTAGAGTTTTGGTTAGAATTCGCTAGGGTTAGGGTTAGGGGTAGGGGTAGGGGTGGGGTTAGAGTGCATATAGAGGTAGGGATAGGAGTAGGGTTAGGATTAGGGTTAAGGTTTATGTGGGTAGAATCGAGGTTTAGGTTTAAGCTGAGGGTCAGGATTGCATTTTGGATCAGAATCGAGTGTATTTGGGCTTTGGCTTAATGTTCAAATTGAGGCATTTAGGGTAAGGGTTTGAATCGAGCACATTTAGGGTTAGAGTTATGTTTAGAATTTAGTGCCTTTAGGGTTATGGTTAGGGTTAGTGTTAGGGTTAGGGTCAGGGTTAAAATCGAGAGCATTTAAGGATAGTGTTAGAGTTAGAGTTAGGTTTAGCGTTCGCTTTCGTAGAATCGAGGTTTAAGCTTATGGTAAGGCTTAGGGGTAGGGTTAGGGTTAGAATCAGGCGCATTTTTAGTGTTGTGGTTTTCGTCAGGGTATGGCTTAGAGTGTACTTAGTGGTAGGGCTATGAGTAGAGTTAGGATTAGGGTTAAGGTTTGTGTTCGTAGAATCGAAGTTTAGGGTTTGGCTTAGGGTCAGGAATGGCTTTTGGGTTAGAGTCGAGTGCATTCAGGGTTAGGGATAGTGTTGAAATTGACGATTGAGTGTTTGGTTAGAATCGAGCACATTTAGGGTTAGAGTTATGGTTAGAATCCACTATATTTAAGCTTAGGGTTAGGGTTAGGGTTATTAGGGTCAGGATTAGAATCGAGAGCATTTAAGGATAGTGTTAGGGTTAGAGTTAGGTTTAGGGTTAGGTTTCGTAGAATTGAGGGTTAGGGTTAGGGTTAGGGATAGAATCAAGCGCATTTTTAGTGTTAGGGGTTGGGTCAGGGTTAGAGTTAGAGTGCATATAGAGGTAGGGATAGGAGTAGGGTTGGGATTAGGTTTAGGGTTTGTGTTGGTACAATCGAGGTTTAGGGTTAGGCTTAGGGTCAGGATTGCCTTTTGGGTTAGAGTCGAGTGCATTTAGGGTTAGGCTTAGTGTTGATATTGACGATTTAGTGTTAGGGTTATAATCGAGCACATTAGGGTTAGAGTTATGGTTAGAATCCAGTGCATTTAGGGTTCGGATTAGGGATAGGGTTAGGTTTATGTTTAGGGTGAGGGTTAGAGTCGGGTGCATTTAAGGATAGTGTTAGGGTTAGAGTTAGGTATAGGGTTAGCTTTCGTAGAATCGAGGGTCAGTGTTAGGGTGAGGGTTAGGGTTAGGATTAGGGTTAGAGTCAGGAGCATTTTTAGCGTTAGGGTTGGGGTTAGGGTCAGGGTTTGAGTGCATTTAGGGGTAGGGGAGGAGTTGGGTTAGGATTAGGGTTAGGGTTTGTGTTGGTAGAATCGAGGTTTTCGTTTAGGCTTAGGGTCAGGAGAGCATTTTGGGTCATAATTCAGAGCATTTGGGCTTAGGGTTAGTGTTGAAATTGATGATTTAGTTATAGCATTTGAATCAGGCACATTTAGGGATAGAGTTATGATTAGAATTCAGTGCATTTAGGGTTAGGGTTAGGGTTAGGTTTAGGGTCAGGGTTAGAATCGAGAGCATTAAGGATAGTGCTAGGGTTAGAGTTAGGTTTATGGTTAGCTTTTGTAGAATCGAGGGCTAGGTTTTGGGTTAGGCTTAGGGTGAGGGTTAGGGTTAGAATCAAGCACAGTGTTAGTGTTAGCGTTAGGGTGAAGGTTAGGGTTAAAGTGCTTTTAGGGCTAGTGGTAGGGTTAGGGTTAGGATTAGGGTTAAGGTTTGTGTTGGTAGAATCGAGGTTTAGGTTTAGGCTTAGGGTCAGGATTGCATTTTGGATCAGAATCGAGTGTATTTTGGCTTTGGGTTAGTGTTCACATTCACGATTTAGTGTTAGAGTTTGAATCGAGCACATTTAGGGTTAGAGTTATGGTTAGAATTCAGTGCATTTAGGGTTAGGGTTAAGGTTAGGCTTAGGTTTAGGGTCAGCGTTAGAATCGAGAGCATTAAGGATAGTGCTAGAGTTAGAGTTAGGTTTAGGGTTAGGTTTCGTAGAATTGAGATTTAGGGTTAGCGTTAGGGTCAGGATTGCCTTTTGCGTTAGAATCGAGTGCATTTAGGGTTAGCGTTAGTGTTGAGATTGACGATTTAGTGTTAGGGTTATAATCGAGCACATTAGGGTTAGAGTTATGGTTAGAATCCACTGCATTTAAGCTTAGGGTTAAGATTAGGGTTACTAGGGTCAGGATTAGAATCGAGAGCATTTAAGGATAGTGCTAGGGTTAGAGTTAGGTTTATGGTTAGGTTTCGTAGAAGCGAGGGTTAGGCTTAGGGTTAGGCTTAGGGTGAGGGTTAGGGTTAGAATCAAGCACAGTTTTAGTGTTAGCGTTAGGGTGAGGGTTAGGGTTAAAGTGCTTTTAGGGCTACTGGTAGGGTTAGGGTTAGGATTAGGGTTAAGGTTTGTGTTGGTAGATTCGAGGTTTAGGTTTAGGCTTAGGGTCAGGATTGCATTTTGGATCAGAATCGAGTGTATTTAGGCTTTGTTTTAGTGTTCAAATTGATGATTTAATGTTGGGGTTTGAATCGAGCACATTTAGGGTTAGAGTTCTGGTTAGAATTCGTTAGGGTTAGGGTTAGTGTTAGGGGTAGGGGTAGGGTTAGAGTGCATTGAGGGGTAGGGGTAGGGGTATGGGTAAGATTAGGGTTAGGGTTTGTGTGGGTAGAATCGAGGTTTAGGGTTAGGCTTAGGGTCAGGATTGCCTTTTGGGTTACAGTAGAGTGCATTTAGGGTTAGGCTTAGTGTTGAGATTGACGATTTAGTGTTAGGGTTATAATCGAGCACATTAGGGTTAGAGTTATGGTTAGAATCCAGTGCATTTAGGGTTAGCATTAGGGATAGGGTTTGGTTTATGTTTAGGGTGAGGGTTAGAATCGAGTGCATTTAAGGATAGTGTTAGGGTTAGAGTTAGGTATAGGGTTAGCTTTCGTCGAATCGAGGGTCAGTGTTAGGGTGAGGGTTAGGGTTAGGATTAGGGTTAGAATCAGGAGCATTTTTAGCGTTAGGGTTGGGGTTAGGGTCAGGGTTTGAGTGCATTTAGGGGTAGGGGAGGAGTTGGGTTAGGATTCGGGTTAGGGTTTGTGTTGGTAGAATCGAGGTTTAGGGTTAGGCTTAGGGTCAGAAATGGATTTTGGGTTAGGATCCAGTGCATTTAGGGTTAGGGTTAGTGTTGAGACTGACGATTTAGTGTTAGGCTTAGAGTCGAGAACATTTAGGGTTAGAGTTATGATTAGAATTCGGTAGGGTTAGGGTTAGGGTTAGGGGTAGGGGTAGGGTTAGAGTGCATATAGAGGTAGGGATAGGAGTAGGGTTAGGATTAGTGTTAAGGTTTGTGTGGGTAGAATCGAGGTTTAGGGTTGGGCTTAGGGTCAGGATTGCCTTTTGGGTTAGAATCGAGTGCATTTGGGTTAGGTTTAGTGTTGAGATTGACGATTTAGTGTTAGGCTTAGATTTGAGAACATTTAGGGTTAGAGTTATGGTTAGAATTCGCTAGGGTTAGGGTTAGGGTTAGAGGTAGGGGTAGGGTTAGAGTGCATATAGAGGTAGGGATAGGAGTAGGGTTAGGATTACTGTTAAGGTTTGTGTGGGTAGAATCGAGGTTTAGGTTTAAGCTTAGGGTCTGGATTGAATTTTGCATCAGAATCAAGTGTATTTGGGCTTTGGCTTAGTGTTCAAATTGACGATTTAGTGTTAGGGTTCGAATCGAGCATATTTAGGGTTAGAGTTTTGGTTAGAATTCCTTAGGGTTAGGGTTAGTGTTAGGGGTAGGGGTAGGGTTAGAGTGCATTGAGGGGTAAGGGTAGGGGTAGAATTAGGATTAGGGTTAGGGTTTGTGTGGGTAAAATCGACGTTTAGGATTGGGCTTAGGGTCAGGATTGCCTGTTGGGTTAGAATCGAGTGCATTTGGGTTAGGGTGAGTGTTGAGATTGACGATTTAGTGTTAGGCTTAGAATTGAGAACATTTAGGGTTAGAGTTTTGGTTAGAATTCGCTAGGGTTAGGGTTAGGGGTAGGGGTAGGGGTGGGGTTAGAGTGCATATAGAGGTAGGGATAGGAGTAGGGTTAGGATTAGGGTTAAGGTTTATGTGGGTATAATCGAGGTTTAGGTTTAAGCTGAGGGTCAGGATTGCATTTTGGATCAGAATCGAGTGTATTTGGGCTTTGGCTTAATGTTCAAATTGAGGCATTTAGGGTAAGGGTTTGAATCGAGCACATTTAGGGTTAGAGTTGTGTTTAGAATTTAGTGCCTTTAGGGTTATGGTTAGGGTTAGTGTTAGGGTTAGGGTCAGGGTTAAAATCGAGAGCATTTAAGGATAGTGTTAGAGTTAGAGTTAGGTTTAGCGTTCGCTTTCGTAGAATCGAGGTTTAAGCTTATGGTAAGGCTTAGGGGTAGGGTTAGGGTTAGAATCAGGCGCATTTTTAGTGTTGTGGTTTTCGTCAGGGTATGGCTTAGAGTGTACTTAGTGGTAGGGCTATGAGTAGAGTTAGGATTAGGGTTAAGGTTTGTGTTGGTAGAATCGAAGTTTAGGGTTAGACTTAGGGTCAGGAATGGCTTTTGGGTTAGAGTCGAGTGCATTCAGGGTTAGGGATATTGTTGAAATTGACGATTGAGTGTTTGGTTAGAATCGAGCACATTTAGGGTTAGAGTTATGGTTAGAATCCACTATATTTAAGCTTAGGGTTAGGGTTAGGGTTATTAGGGTCAGGATTAGAATCGAGAGCATTTAAGGATAGTGTTAGGGTTAGAGTTAGGTTTAGGGTTAGGTTTCGTAGAATTGAGGGTTAGGGTTAGGGTTAGGGATAGAATCAAGCGCATTTTTAGTGTTAGGGGTTGGGTCAGGGTTAGAGTTAGAGTGCATATAGAGGTAGGGATAGGAGTAGGGTTGGGATTAGGTTTAGGGTTTGTGTTGGTACAATCGAGGTTTAGGGTTAGGCTTAGGGTCAGGATTGCCTTTTGGGTTAGAGTCGAGTGCATTTAGGGTTAGGCTTAGTGTTGATATTGACGATTTAGTGTTAGGGTTATAATCGAGCACATTAGGGTTAGAGTTATGGTTAGAATCCAGTGCATTTAGGGTTCGGATTAGGGATAGGGTTAGGTTTATGTTTAGGGTGAGGGTTAGAGTCGGGTGCATTTAAGGATAGTGTTAGGGTTAGAGTTAGGTATAGGGTTAGCTTTCGTAGAATCGAGGGTCAGTGTTAGGGTGAGGGTTAGGGTTAGGATTAGGGTTAGAGTCAGGAGCATTTTTAGCGTTAGGGTTGGGGTTAGGGTCAGGGTTTGAGTGCATTTAGGGGTAGGGGAGGAGTTGGGTTAGGATTAGGGTTAGGGTTTGTGTTGGTAGAATCGAGGTTTTCGTTTAGGCTTAGGGTCAGGAGAGCATTTTGGGTCATAATTCAGAGCATTTGGGCTTAGGGTTAGTGTTGAAATTGATGATTTAGTTATAGCATTTGAATCAGGCACATTTAGGGATAGAGTTATGATTAGAATTCAGTGCATTTAGGGTTAGGGTTAGGGTTAGGTTTAGGGTCAGGGTTAGAATCGAGAGCATTAAGGATAGTGCTAGGGTTAGAGTTAGGTTTATGGTTAGCTTTTGTAGAATCGAGGGCTAGGTTTTGGGTTAGGCTTAGGGTGAGGGTTAGGGTTAGAATCAAGCACAGTGTTAGTGTTAGCGTTAGGGTGAAGGTTAGGGTTAAAGTGCTTTCAGGGCTAGTGGTAGGGTTAGGGTTAGGATTAGGGTTAAGGTTTGTGTTGGTAGAATCGAGGTTTAGGTTTAGGCTTAGGGTCAGGATTGCATTTTGGATCAGAATCGAGTGTATTTTGGCTTTGGGTTAGTGTTCACATTCACGATTTAGTGTTAGAGTTTGAATCGAGCACATTTAGGGTTAGAGTTATGGTTAGAATTCAGTGCATTTAGGGTTAGGGTTAAGGTTAGGCTTAGGTTTAGGGTCAGCGTTAGAATCGAGAGCATTAAGGATAGTGCTAGAGTTAGAGTTAGGTTTAGGGTTAGGTTTCGTGGAATTGAGATTTAGGGTTAGCGTTAGGGTCAGGATTGCCTTTTGCGTTAGAATCGAGTGCATTTAGGGTTAGCGTTAGTGTTGAGATTGACGATTTAGTGTTAGGGTTATAATCGAGCACATTAGGGTTAGAGTTATGGTTAGAATCCACTGCATTTAAGCTTAGGGTTAAGATTAGGGTTACTAGGGTCAGGATTAGAATCGAGAGCATTTAAGGATAGTGCTAGGGTTAGAGTTAGGTTTATGGTTAGGTTTCGTAGAAGCGAGGGTTAGGCTTAGGGTTAGGCTTAGGGTGAGGGTTAGGGTTAGAATCAAGCACAGTTTTAGTGTTAGCGTTAGGGTGAGGGTTAGGGTTAAAGTGCTTTTAGGGCTACTGGTAGGGTTAGGGTTAGGATTAGGGTTAAGGTTTGTGTTGGTAGATTCGAGGTTTAGGTTTAGGCTTAGGGTCAGGATTGCATTTTGGATCAGAATCGAGTGCATTTAGGGTTAGGGTTAGTGTTGAGATTGACGATTTAGTGTTAGGCTTAGAATCAAGAACATTTAGGGTTAGAGTTATGGTTAGAATTCGCTAGGGTTAGGGTTAGGGTTAGGGGTAGGGGTAGGGTTAGAGTGCATATAGAGGTAGGGATAGGAGTAGGGTTAGGATTAGTGTTAAGGTTTGTGTGGGTAGAATCGAGGTTTAGGTTTAAGCTTAGGGTCTGGATTGCGTTTTGCATCAGAATCGAGTGTATTTGGGCTTTGGCTTAGTGTTCAAATTGACGATTTAGTGTTGGGGTTTGAATCGAGCACATTTAGGGTTAGAGTTATGGTTAGAATTCAGTGCCTTTAGGGTTAGGGTTAGGGTTAGTGTTAGGGTTAGGGTCAGCGTTAAAATGGAGAGCATTTAAGAGTAGTGCTAGGGTTAGAGTTAGGTTTAGCGTTCGCTTTCGTAGAATCGAAGGTTAGGCTTAAGGTTAGGCTTAAGGTTAGGGTTAGAGTTAGAATCAGGCGCATTTTTAGTGTTCTGGTTTTCGTTAGGGTATGGCTTAGAGTGCATTAGGGGTAGGGGTAGGAGTAGGGTTAGGATTAGGGTTAAGGTTTGTGTTGGTAGCATCGAGGTTTAGGGTTAGGCTTAGGGTCAGAAATGGATTTTGGGTTAGGATCCAGTGCATTTAGGGTTAGGGTTAGTGTTGAGACTGACGATTTAGTGTTAGGCTTAGAGTCGAGAACATTTAGGGTTAGAGTTATGGTTAGAATTCGGTAGGGTTAGGGTTAGGGTTAGGGGTAGGGGTAGGGTTAGAGTGCATTGAGGGGTAAGGGTAGGGGTAGAATTAGGATTAGGGTCAGGGTTTGTGTGGGTAGAATCGACGTTTAGGGTTGGGCTTAGGGTCAGGATTGCCTTTTGGGTTAGAATGGAGTGCATTTGGGTTAGGGTGAGTGTTGAGATTGACGATTTAGTGTTAGGCTTAGAATCGAGAACATTTAGAGTTGGAGTTATGGTTAGAATTCGCTAGGGTTCGGGTTAGGGGTAGGGGTAGGGGTGAGGTTAAAGTGCATATAGAGGTAGGGATAGGAGTAGGGTTAGGATTAGGGTTAAGGTTTATGTGGGTAGAATCGAGGTTTAGGTTTAAGCTGAGGGTCAGGATTGCATTTTGGATCAGAATCGAGTGTATTTGGGCTTTGGCTTAGTGTTCAAATTGAGGCATTTAGGGTAAGGGTTTGAATGGAGCACATTTAGGGTTAGAGTTATGTTTAGAATTTAGTGCCTTTACGGTTATGGTTAGGGTTAGTGTTAGGGTTAGGGTGAGGGTTAAAATCGAGAGCATTTAAGGATAGTGTTAGAGTTAGAGTTAGGTTTAGCGTTCGCTTTCGTAGAATCGAGGTTTAAGCTTATGGTAAGGCTTAGGGGTAGGGTTAGGGTTAGAATCAGGCGCATTTTTAGTGTTGTGGTTTTCGTCAGGGTATGGCTTAGAGTGTACTTAGTGGTAGGGCTATGAGTAGAGTTAGGATTAGGGTTAAGGTTTATGTTGGTAGAATCGAGGTTTAGGGTTAGGCTTAGGGTCAGGAATGGCTTTTGGGTTAGAGTCGAGTGCATTCAGGGTTAGGGATAGTGTTGAAATTGACGATTGAGTGTTTGGTTAGAATCGAGCACATTTAGGGTTAGAGTTATGGTTAGAATCCACTATATTTAAGCTTAGGGTTAGGGTTAGGGTTATTAGAGTCAGGATTAGAATCGAGAGCATTTAAGGATAGTGTTAGGGTTAGAGTTAGGTTTAGGGTTAGGTTTCGTAGAAGTGAGGGTTAGGGTTAGGGTTAGGGATAGAATCAAGCGCATTTTTAGTGTTAGGGGTTGGGTCAGGGTTAGAGTTAGAGTGCATATAGAGGTAGGGATAGGAGTAGGGTTGAGATTCGGGTTAGGGGTTGTGTTGGTAGAATCGAGGTTTAGGGTTAGGCTTAGGGTCAGGATTGCCTTTTGGGTTAGAGTCGAGTGCATTTAGGGTTAGGCTTAGTGTTGAGATTGACGATTTAGTGTTAGGGTTATAATCGAGCACATTAGGGTTAGAGTTATGGTTAGAATCCAGTGCATTTAGGGTTCAGATTAGGGATAGTGTTAGGTTTATGTTTAGGGTGAGGGTTAGAATCGAGTGCATTTAAGGATAGTGTTAGGGTTAGAGTTAGGTATAGGGTTAGCTTTCGTAGAATCGAGGGTCAGTGTTAGGGTGAGGGTTAGGGTTAGGATTAAGGTTAGAGTCAGGAGCATTTTTAGCGTTAGGGTTGGGGTTAGGGTCAGGGTTTGAGTGCATTTAGGGGTAGGGGAGGAGTTGGGTTAGGATTAGGGTTAGGGTTTGTGTTGGTAGAATCGAGGTTTTGGGTTAGGCTTAGTGTCAGGAGAGCATTTTGGGTCATAATTCAGAGCATTTGGGCTTAGGGTTAGTGTTGAAATTGATGATTTAGTTATAGCGTTAGAATCAGGCACATTTAGGGATAGAGTTATGATTAGAATTCAGTGCATTTAGGGTTAGGGTTAGGGTTAGTGTTAGGGTTAGGGTCAGGGTTAGAATCGAGAGCCTTAAGGATAGTGCTAGGGTTAGAGTTAGGTTTAGCGTTCGCTTTCGTAGAATCGAGGGCTAGGCTTAGGGTTAGGCTTAGGGTGAGAGTTAGGGTTAGAATCACGCACAGTTTTAGTGTTAGCGTTAGGGAGAAGGTTAGGGTTAAAGTGCTTTTAGGGCTAGTGGTAGGGGTAGGGTTAGGATTAGGGTTAAGGTTTGTGTTGTTAGAATCGAGGTTTAGGTTTAGGCTTAGGGTCAGGATTGCATTTTGGATCAGAATCGAGTGTATTTTGGCTTTGGGTTAGTGTTCAAATTGCCGATTTAGTGTTAGGGTTTGAATCGAGCACATTTAGGGTTAGAGTTCTGGTTAGAATTCGTTAGGGTTAAGGTTAGTGTTAGGGGTAGGGGTAGGGTTAGAGTGCATTGAGGGGTAGGGGTAGGGGTAGGGTTTGGATTAGGGTTAGGGTTTGTGTTGGTAGAATCGAAGTTTAGTGTTAGGCTTAGGGTCAGCATTGCCTTTTGGGTTAGAATCGATTGCATTTAGGGTTAGGGTTAGTGTTGAGATTGACGATTTAGAGTTAGTGTTAGAATCAAGCACATTAGGATTAGAGGTATGGTGAGAATCCAGTGCATTTGGGGTTAAAATTAGGGTTAGGGTTAGCGTTATGTTTAGGGTGAGGGTTAGAATCGAGTGCATTTAAGGATAGTGTTAGGGTTAGAGTTACTTATAGGGTTATCTTTCGTAGAATCGAGGGTTAGTGTTAGGGTTAGGGTTAGGGTGAGGATTAGGTTTAGAATCAAGCGCATTTTTAGTGTTAGGTTTGGGGTTAGGCTTAGGGTTTGAGTGCATTTAGGGGTAGGGGAGGAGTTGGGTTAGGATTCGGGTTAGGGTTTGTGTTGGTAGAATCGAGGTTTTGGATTAGGCTTAGGGGCAGGAGAGCATTTTTGGTCATAATTCCGAGCATTTAGGCTTAGGGTTAGTGTTGAAATTGATGATTTGGTTTTAGCGTTAGAATCAAGCGCATTTAGGGATAGAGTTATGGTTAGAATTCAGTGCATTAAGGGTTAGGGTTAGGGTTAGGGGTAGGGTAAGAGTTATTAGGGTCAGGATTTGAATCGAGAGTATTTAAGGATCCTGTTAGTGTTAGAGTTAGGTTTAGGGTGAGGTTTCGTAGAATCGAGGTTTAGGGTTAGGGTTAGGGTTCGTGTTCGGTTTAGAATCAAGCGCATTTTTAGTATTAGTGTTGGGGCAGGCTTACGGTTAGAGTGCATTTAGGGGTAGAGGTAGGAGTAGGGTTAGGATTAGGGTTACGGTTTGTGGTGGTAGAATTGAGGTTTGGGGTTAGGCTTAGGGTCTGGATTGCATTTTGGGTTAGAATCGAGTGCATTCCGGCTTAGAGTTAGTGATGAGGTTGACGATTTAGTGTTAGGGTTAGAATCGAGCACATTTAGGGTTAGAGTTATGGTTACAATTCGTTAGGGTTAGGGTTAGGGTTAGGGGTAGGGTAGGGGTTAGAATCACGCGCCTTTTTAGTGTTAGGGTTAGGGTTAGTGTTACGGTTAAGAGTGCATTTAGAGGTAGGGGTAGCGATAGGATTAGGATTAGGGTTAGGGTTTGTGTTGGTAGACTCGAGGTTTTGGGTGAGGCTTAGGGTCAGGAGAGCATTTTGGGTCATAATTCAGAGCATATAGGCTTAGGGTTAGTGTTGAAATTGATGATTTAGTTTTAGCGTTAGAACCAAGCACATTTAGGTATAGAGGTATGATTAGAATTCAGTGCATTTATTGTTAGGATTAGGGTTAGGGTTAGGGTTAGGGTTAGGTTTAGGGTCAGGGTTAGAATCGAGAGCATTTAAGGATAGTACTAGGGTTAGAGTTAGGTTTAGGGTTAGTTTTCGTAGTATCGACGGTTAGGCTTAGCGTTAGGCTTAGGGTGAGGGTTAGGGTTAGAATCAAGCACAGTTTTAGTGTTAGCGTTAGGGTGAGGGGTAGGGTTAAAGTGCTTTTAGGGCTACTGGTAGGGTTAGGGTTAGGATTACGGTTAAGGTTTGTGTTGGTAGAATCGAGTTTTAGGCTTAGGCTTATGGTCAGGATTGCCTTTTGGGTTAGAATCGAGTGCATTTAGGGTTAGGGTTAGTGTTGAGATTGACGATTTAGTGTTAGGCTTAGAATCGAGAACATTTAGGGTTAGAGTTATGGTTAGAATTCGCTAGGGTTAGGGTTAAGGTTAGGGGTAGGGGTAGGGTTAGAGTGCATATAGAGGTAGGGATAGGAGTAGGGTTAGGATTAGTGTTAAGGTTTGTGTGGGTAGAATCGAGGTTTAGGTTTAAGCTTAGGGTCAGGATTGCATTTTGCATCAGAATCGAGTGTATTTAGGCTTTGGCTTAGTGTTCAAATTGAGGCATTTAGGGTTAGGGTTTGAATCGAGCACATTTAGGGTTAGAGTTATGGTTAGAATTCAGTGCCTTTAGGGTTAGGGTTAGGGTTAGTGTTAGGGTTAGGGTCAGGGTTAAAATCGAGAGCATTTAAGGGTAATGCTAGAGTTAGAGTTAGGTTTAGCGTTCGCTTTCGTGGAATCGAGGTTTAGGCTTATGGTAAGGCTTAGGGTTAGAGTTAGGGTTAGAACCAGGCGCATTTTTAGTGCTGTGGTTTTCGTCAGGGTATGGCTTAGAGTGTACTTAGTGGTAGGGCTATGAGTAGAGTTAGGATTAGGGTTAAGGTTTGTGTTGGTAGAATCGAGGTTTAGGGTTAGGCTTAGGGTCAGGAATGGATTTTGGGTTAGAGTCGAGTGCATTTAGGGTTAGGGATAGTGTTGAAATTGACTATTTAGTGTTTGGTTAGAATCGAGCACATTTAGGGTTAGAGTTATGGTTAGAATCCACTATATATTAGCTTAGGGTTCGGGTCAGGGTTATTAGGGTCAGGATTAGAATCGAGAGCATTTAAGGATAGTGTTAGGGTTAAAGTTAGGTTTAGGGTTAGGTTTCGTCGAATTGAGGGTTAGGGTTAGGGTTAGGGATAGAATCAAGCGCATTTTTAGTGTTAGGGTTTGGGTCAGGGTTAGCGTTACAGTGTATATAGAGGTAGGGATAGGAGTAGGGTTGGGATTAGGGTTAGGGTTTGTGTTGGTAGAATTGAGGTTTAGGGTTAGGCTTAGGGTCAGGATTGCCTTTTGGGTTAGAGTCGAGTGCATTTAGGGTTAGGCTTAGTGTTGAGATTGACGATTTAGTGTTAGGGTTATAATCGAGCACATTAGGGTTAGAGTTATGGTTAGAATCCAGTGCATTTAGGGTTCGGAATAGGGATAGGGTTAGGTTTATGTTTAGGGTGAGGGTTAGAATCGAGTGCATTTTAGGATAGTGTTAGGGTTAGAGTTAGGTATAGGGTTAGCTTTCGTAGAATCGAGGGTCAGTGTTAGAGTGAGGGTTAGGGTTAGGATTAGGGTTGGAGTCAGGAGCATTTTTAGCGTTAGGGTTGGGGTTAGGGTCAGGGTTTGAGTGCATTTAGGGGTAAGGGAGGAGTTGGGTTAGGATTAGGGTTAGGGTTTGTGTTGGTAGAATCGAGGTTTGGGGTGAGGCATAGGGTCAGGAGAGCATTTTGGGTCATAATTCAGAGCATTTGGGCTTAGGGTTAGTGTTGAAATTGATGATTTCGTTATAGCGTTCGAATCAGGCACATTTAGGGATAGAGTTATGATTAGAATTCAGTGCATTTAGGGTTAGGGTTATGGTTAGGGTTAAGGTTTGTGTTGGTAGAATCGAGGTTTAGGTTTAAGCTTAGGGTCAGGATTGCATTTTGGATCAGAATCGAGTGTATTTAGCCTTTGGGTTAGTGTTCAAATTGACGATTTAGTGTTAGGGTTTGAATCGAGCACATATAGGGTTAGAGTTAAGTTTAGAATTCAGTGCATTTATTGTTAGCGTTAGGGTTAGGGGTAGGTTGAGGGTGAGGGTTAAAATCGAGAGCGTTTAAGGATAGTGCTAGGGGTAGAGTTAGGTTTAGCGTTCGTTTTCCTAGAATCGAGAGTTAAGCTTAAGGTTAGGCTTAGGGTGAGGGATAGGGTTAGAATCAGGCACATTTTTAGTGGTCTGCTTTTCATCAGGGTATGGCTTAGAGTGCATTTAGGGGTAGGCGTAGGTGTAATGTTAGGATTAGGGTTAAGGTTTGTGTTTGTAGAATCGAGGTTTAGGGTTAGTCTTAGGGTCCGGAATGGATTTTGGGTTAGAGTCGAGTGCATTTAGGGTTAGGGATAGTGTTGAAATTGACGATTTAGTGTTTGGGTTAGAATCGAGCACATTTAGGGTTAGAGTTGTGGTTAGAATTCGTTAGGGTTAGGGTTAGTGTAAGGGGTAGGGGTAGGGTTAGAGTGCATTTAGGGGTAGGGGTAGGGGTAGGGTTAGGATTAGGGTTAGGGTTTGTGTTGGTAGAATCGAAGTTTAGGGTTAGGCGTAGGGTGAGGATTGCCTTTTGGGTTACAACTGAGTGCATTTAGAGTTAGGGTTAGTGTTGAGATTGACGATTTAGTGTTAGACTTAGAATCGAGCACATTAGGGTTAGAGTTATGGTTAGAATCCACTATATTTAAGCTTAGGGTTAGGCTTAGGCTTATTAGGGTCAGGATTAGAATCGAGAGCATTTAAGGATAGTGTTAGGGTTAGAGTTAGGTTTAGGGTTAGGTTTCGTGGAATTGAGGGTTAGGGTTAGGATTAGGGTTAGGGTTAGGGATAGAATCAAGAGCATTTTTAGTTTTAGGTGTTGGGTCAGGGTTAGGGTTTGAGTGCATATAGAGGTAGGGATACGAGTAGGGTTGGGATTAGGGTTAGGGTTTGTGTTGGTAGAATCGAGGTTTATGGTTAGGCTTAGGGTCAGGATTGCCTTTTGGGTTAGAGTCGAGTGCATTTAGGGTTAAGCTTAGTGTTGAGATTGACGATTTAGTGTTAGGGTTATAATCGATCACATTAGGGTTAGAGTTATGGTTAGAATCCATGGCATTTAGGCTTAGGGTTAGGGTTAGGGTTATTAGGGTCAGGATTAGAATCGAGAGCATTTAAGGATAGTGTTAGGTTTAGAATTAGGTTTAGGGTTGAGTTTCATAGAATTGAGGGTTAGGGTTAGGGTTAGAATCAAGCGCATTTTTGGTGTTAGGGGTTGGGTTAAGGTTAGGATTAGAGTGCATATAGATTTAGGGATAGGAGGAGGGTTAGGATTAGGGTTAGGGTTTGTTTTGGTAGAATCGAGGTTTAGGGTTAAGCTTAGGGTCAGGAATGGCTTTTGGCTTACAGTCGAGTGCATTTAGGGTTAGGGATAGTGTTGAAATTGACGATTTAGTGTTTGGTTAGAATCGAGCACATTTAGGGTTAGAGGTTTGGTTAGAATTCCTTAGAGTTAGGGTTAGTGTAAGGGGTAAGGGTAGGGTTAGAGTGCATTTAGGGGTAGGGGAAGGGGTAGGGTTTGGATTAGGGTTAGGGTTTGTGTTGTTAGAATCGAAGTTTAGTGTTAGGCTTAGGGTCAGCATTGCCTTTTGGGTTAGAATCGATTGCATTTAGGGTTAGGGTTAGTGTTGAGATTGACGATTTAGAGTTAGTGTTAGAATCAAGCACATTAGGATTAGAGTTATGGTGAGAATACAGTGCATTTAGGGTTAAGATTAGGGTTAGGGTTGGCGTTATGTTTAGGGTGAGGGTTAGAATCGAGTGCATTTAAGGATAGTGTTAGGGTTAGAGTTAGTTGTAGGGTTATCCTTCGTAGAATCGAGGGTTAGTGTTAGGGTTAGGGTTAGGGTGAGGATTCGGGTTAGAATCAAGCGCATTTTTAGTGTTAGGTTTGGGGTTAGGGTCAGGGTTTGAGTGCATTTAGGGGTAGGGGAGGAGTTGGGTTAGGATTCAGGTTAGGGTTTGTGTTGGTAGAATCGAGGTTTTGGATTAGACTTAGGGGCAGGAGAGCATTTTTGGTCATAATTCCGAGCATTTAGGCTTAGGGTTAGTGTTGAAATTGATGATTTAGTTTTAGCGTTAGAACCAAGCACATTTAGGGATAGAGTTATGATTAGAATTCAGTGCATTTAAGGTTAGGATTAGGGTTAGGGTTAGGGTTAGGGTTAGGTTTAGTTTCAGGGTTAGAATCGAGAGAATTTAAGAATAGTGCTAGGGTTAGAGTTAGGTTTAGGGTTAGCTTTGGCAGAATCGAGGGTTAGGCTTAGGGTTAAGCCTAGGGTGAGGGTTAGGGTTAGAATCAATCACAGTTTTAGAGTTAGCGTTAGGGTGAGGGTTAGGGTTAAAGTGCTTTTATGGCTAGTGGTAGGAGTAAGCTTAGGATTAGGGTTAACCTTTGTGTTGGTAGATTCGAGGTTTAGGTCTAGGCTGAGGGTCAGGATTGCATTTTGGATCAGAATCGAGTGTATTTAGGCTTTGGGTTAGTGTCCAAATTGACGATTTAGTGTTGGGGTTTGAATCGAGCACATTTAGGGTTAGAGTTCTGGTTAGAATTCGTTAGGATTAGGGTTAGTGTTAGGGGTAAGGGTAGGGTTAGAGTGCATTGAGGGGTAGGGGTTGGGGTAGGGTTAGGATTAGGGTTAGGGTTTGTGTTGGTAGAATCGAAGTTTAGGGTTAAGCTTAGGGTCATCATTGCCTTTTGGGTTAGAATCGAGTGCATTTAGGGTTAGGGTTAGCGTTGAGATTGACGATTTAGAGTTAGTGTTAGAATCAAGCACATTAGGATTTGAGTTATGGTTAGAATCCAGTGCATTTAGGGTTAGGATTAGGGTTAAGGTTAGGGTTATGTTTAGGGTGAGGGTTAGAATCGAGTGCATTTAAGGATAGTGTTAGGGTTAGAGTTAGTTATAGGTTTAGCCTTCGTAGAATCGAGGGTTAGTGTTAGGGTTAGGGTTAAGTTTAGGATTAGGGTTAGAATCAAGCTCATTTTTAGTGTTAGGTTTGGGGTTAGGGTTAGGGTTTGAGTGCATTTAGGGGTAGGTGAGGAGTTGGGTTAGGATTCGGGTTAGGGTTTGTGTTGGTAGAATCGAGGTTTTGGGTTAGGCTTGGGTCCGGAGAACATTTTCGGTCACAATTCAGAGCATTTAGGCTTAGGGTTAGTGTTGAAATTGATGATTTGGTTTTAGCGTTAGAATCAAGCGCATTTAGGGATAGAGTTATGGTTAGAATTCAGTGCATTAAGGGTTAGGATTAGGGTTAGGGGTAGGGTAAGAGTTATTAGGGTCAGGATTTGAATCGAGAGTATTTAAGGATCCTGTTAGTGTTAGAGTTAGGTTTAGGGTGAGGTTTCGTAGAATCGAGGTTTAGGGTTAGGGTTAGGGTTCGGGTTCGGTTTAGAATCAAGCGCATTTTTAGTATTAGTGTTGGGGCAGGCTTACGATTAGAGTGCATTTAGGGGTAGAGGTAGGAGTAGGGTTAGGATTAGGGTTACGGTTTGTGGTGGTAGAATCGAGGTTTGGGGTTAGGCGTAGGGTCTGGATTGCATTTTGGGTTAGAATCGAGTGCATTCCGGCTTAGAGTTAGTGATGAGGTTGACGATTTAGTGTTAGGGTTAGAATCGAGCACATTTAGGGTTAGAGTTATGGTTACAATTCGTTAGGGTTAGGGTTAGGGTTAGGGGTAGGGTAGAGGTTAGAATCACGCGCCTTTTTAGTGTTAGGGTTAGGGTTAGTGTTAGGGTTAGAGTGCATTTAGAGGTAGGGGTAGCGATAGGATTAGGATTAGGGTTAGGGTTTGTGTTGGTAGACTCGAGGTTTTGGGTGAGGCTTAGGGTCAGGAGCGCATTTTGGGTCATAATTCAGAGCATATAGGCTTAGGGTTAGTGTTGAAATTGATGATTTAGTTTTAGCGTTAGAACCAAGCACATTTAGGTATAGAGGTATGATTAGAATTCAGTGCATTTATTGTTAGGATTAGGGTTAGGGTTAGGGTTAGGGTTAGGTTTAGAATCAATCGCATTTTTAGTATTACGGTTGGGATAGGCTTACGATTAGAGTGCATTTAGGGGTAGGGGCAGGAGTAGGGGTATGATTAGGGTTACGGTTTGTGGTGGTAGAATCGAGGTTTAGGGTTGGGCTTAGGGTCTGGATTGCATTTTGGGTTAGAATCGAGTGCATTCCGGCTTAGAGTTAGTGATGAGATTGACGATTTAGTGTTAGGGTTAGAATCGAGAACATTTAGGGTTAGAGTTATGGTTACAATTCGCTAGGGTTAGGGTTAGGGTTATGGGTAGTGTAGGGGTTAGAATCACGCGTCTTTTTAGTGTTAGGGTTAGGGTTAGTGTTAGGGTTAGAGTGCATTTAGAGGTAGGGGTAGCGGTAGGATTATGATTAGGGTTAGGGTTGTGTTTGTAGAATCGAGGTTTTGGGTGAGGCTTAGGGTCAGGAGAGCATTTTGGGTCATAATTCAGAGCATTTAGGTTTAGGGTTAGTGTTGAAATTGATGATTTAGTTTTAGCGTTAGAACCAAGCACATTTAGGGATAGAGTTATGATTAGAATTCAGTGTATTTAGGGTTAGGGTTAGGGTTAGGTTTAGGGTCAGGGTTAGAATCGAGAGCATTTAAGGATAATGCTGGGGTTAGAGTTAGGTTTAGGGTTACCTTTCGTAGAAGCGAGGGTTAGGCTTAGGGTTAGGCTTAGGGTCAGGATTGCCTTTTGGGTTAGAATCGAGTGCATATAAGGTTAGGGTTAGTGTTGAGATTGACGATTTAGTGTTAGGGTTATAATCGAGCACATTAGGGTTAGAGTTATGGTTAGAATCCAGTGCATTTAGGGTTAGGATTAGGGTTAGGGTTAGGGTTATGTTCAGGGTGAGGGTTAGAATCGAGTGCATTTAAGGATAGTGTTAGGGTTAGAGTTAGGTATAGGGTTAGCTTTCGTAGAATCGAGGGTCAGTGTTAGGGTGAGGGTTAGGGTTAGGATTAGAGTTAGAATCAGGAGCATTTTTAGCGTTAGGGTTGGGGTTAGGGTCAGGGTTTGAGTGCATTTAGGGGTAGGGGAGGAGTTGGGTTAGTATTCGGGTTAGGGTTTGTGTTGGTAGAATCGAGGTTTTGGGTTAGGCTTAGGGTCAGGAGAGCATTTTGGGTCATATTTCAGAGCATTTGGGCTTAGGGTTAGTGTTGAAATTGATGATTTAGTTATAGTGTTCGAATCAGGCACATTTAGGGATAGAGTTATGATTAGAATTCAGTGCATTTAGGGTTAGGGTTGGGTTAGGTTTAGGGTCAGGGTTAGAATCGAGAGCATTTAAGGATAGTGCTAGGGTTAGACTTAGGTTTAGGGTTAGCTTTCGTAGAATCGAGGGTTAGGCTTGGGGTTAGGCTTAGGGTGAGGGTTAGGGTTAGAATCAAGCACAGTTTTAGTGTTAGCGTTAGGGTGAGGGTTAGGGTTAAAGTGCTTTTAGGGCTAGTGGATGGGATAGGGTTAGAATAGGTGTTAAGGTTTGTGTTGGTAGATCGAGTTTTAGGTTTAGGCTTAGGGTCAGGATTGCATTTTGGATCAGAATCGAGTGTATTTAGGCTTTGCGTTAGTGTTCCAATTGACGATTTAGTGCGAGGGTTTGAATCGAACACATTTAGGGTTAGAGTTATGCTTAGAATTCAGTGCATTTAGGGTTAGCGTTAGGGTTAGGGTTAGGTTGAGGGTCAGGGTTAAAATCGAGAGCATTTAAGGATAGTGCTAGGGTTAGAGTTAGGTTCAGCGTTCCCTTTCGTAGAGTGGAGCGTTAGGCTTAAGGTTAGGCTGAGGGTGAGGTTTAGGGTTAGAATCAGGCACATTTTTAGTGGTCTGCTTTTCATCAGGGTATGGCTTAGAGTGCATTTAGGGGTAGGCGTAGGAGTAGGGTTAGTATTAGGGTTAAGGATTGTGTTGGTAGAATCGAGGTTTAGGGTTAGGCTTAGGGTCAGGAATGGATTTTGGGTTAGAGTCGAGTGAATTTAGGGTTAGGGATAGTGTTGAAATTGACGATTTAGTGTTTGGTTAGAATCGAGCACATTTAGGGTTAGAGTTTTGGTTAGAATTCGTTAGGGTTAGCGTTAGTGTAAGGGGTAGGGGTAGGGTTAGAGTGCATTTAGGGGTAGGGGTAGGGGTAGGGTTAGGATTAGGGTTAGGGTTTGTGTTGGTAGAATCGAAGTTTAGGGTTAGGCATAGGGTGAGGATTGCCTTTTGGGTTACAACTGAGTGCATTTAGAGTTAGGGTTAGTGTTGAGATTGACGATTTAGTGTTAGACTTAGAATCGAGCACATTAGGGTTAGAGTTATGGTTAGAATCCACTATATTTAAACTTAGGGTTAGGGTTAAGTTTATTAGGGTCAGGATTAGAATCGAGAGCATTTCAGGATAGTGTTAGGGTTAGAGTTAGGTTTAGGGTTAGGTTTTGTAGAATTGAGTGTTAGGGTTAGGGTTAGGGTTAGGGATAGAATCAAGCGCATTTTTAGCGTCAGGAGTTAGGTCAGGGTTAGGGTTAGAGTGCATATAGAGATAGGGATAGGAGTAGGGTTGGGATTAGGGTTAGGGTTTGTGTTGGTAGAATCGAGGTTTAGGGTTAGGCTTAGGGTCAGGATTGCCTTTTGGGTTCGAGTCGAGTGCATTTAGTGTTAGGCTTAGTGTTGAGATTGACGATTTAGTGTTAGGGTTATAATCGAGCACATTAGGGTTAGAGTTATGGTTAGAATCCAGTGCATTTAGGGTTCGGATTAGGGATAGGGTTAGGTTTATGTTTAGGGTGAGGGTTAGAATCGAGTGCATTTAAGGATAGTGTTAGGGTTAGAGTTAGGTATAGGGTTAGCTTTCGTCGAATCGAGGGTCAGTGTTAGGGTGAGGGTTAGGGTTAGGATTAGGGTTAGAATCAGGAGCATTTTTAGCGTTAGGGTTGGGGTTAGGGTCAGGGTTTGAGTGCATTTAGGGGTAGGGGAGGAGTTGCGTTAGGATTCGGGTTAGGGTTTGTGTTGGTAGAATCGAGGTTTTGGGTTAGGCTTAGGGTCAGGAGAGCATTTTGGGTCATAATTCAGAGCATTTGGGCTTAGGGTTCGTGTTGAAATTGATGATTTAGTTATAGCGTTAGAATCAGGCACATTTAGGGATAGAGTTATGATTAGAATTCAGTGCATTTGGGGTTAGGGTTAGGGTTAGGTTTAGGGTTAGGGTTAGAATCAAGAGCATTTAAGGATAGTGCTAGGGTTAGACTTAGGTTTAGGGTTAGCTTTCGTAGAATCGAGTCTTAGGCTTAGGGTTAGGCTTAGGGTGAGGGTTAGGGTTAGAATCAAGCACAGTTTTAGTGTTAGCGTTAGGGTGAGGGTTAGGGTGAAAGTGCTTTTAGGGCTAGTGGATGGGACAGGGTTAGGATAGGTGTTAAGGTTTGTGTTGGTAGAATCGAGGTTTAGGGTTAGGCTTAGGGTCAGGATTGCCTTTTGGGTTAGAATCGAGTGCATATAAGGTTAGGGTTAGTGTTGAGATTGACGATTTAGTGTTAGGGTTATAATCGAGCACATTAGGGTTAGAGTTATCGTTAGAATCCAGTGCATTTAGGGTTAGGATTAGGGTTAGGGTTAGGGTTATGTTCAGGGTGAGGGTTAGAATCGAGTGCATTTAAGGATAGTGTTAGGGTTAGAGTTAGGTATAGGGTTAGCTTTCGTAGAATCGAGGGTCAGTGTTAGGGTGAGGGTTAGGGTTAGGATTAGAGTTAGAATCAGGAGCATTTTTAGCGTTAGGGTTGGGGTTAGGGTCAGGGTTTGAGTGCATTTAGGGGTAGGGGAGGAGTTGGGTTAGTATTCGGGTTAGGGTTTGTGTTGGTAGAATCGAGGTTTTGGGTTAGGCTTAGGGTCAGGAGAGCATTTTGGGTCATATTTCAGAGCATTTGGGCTTAGGGTTAGTGTTGAAATTGATGATTTAGTTATAGCGTTCGAATCAGGCACATTTAGGGATAGAGTTATGATTAGAATTCAGTGCATTTAGGGTTAGGGTTAGGGTTAGGTTTAGGGTCAGGGTTAGAATCGAGAGCATTTAAGGATAGTGCTAGGGTTAGACTTAGGTTTAGGGTTAGCTTTCGTAGAATCGAGGGTTAGGCTTGGGGTTAGGCTTAGGGTGAGGGTTAGCGTTAGAATCAAGCACAGTTTTAGTGTTAGCGTTAGGGTGAGGGTTAGGGTTAAAGTGCTTTTAGGGCTAGTGGATGGGATAGGATTAGAATAGGTGTTAAGGTTTGTGTTGGTAGATCGAGGTTTAGGTTTAGGCTTAGGGTCAGGATTGCATTTTGGATCAGAATCGAGTGTATTTAGGCTTTGCGTTAGTGTTCCATTTGACGATTTAGTGGGAGGGTTTGAATCGAACACATTTAGAGTTAGAGTTATGCTTAGAATTCAGTGCATTTAGGGTTAGCGTTAGGGTTAGGGTTAGGTTGAGGGTCAGGGTTAAAATCGAGAGCATTTAAGGATAGTGCTAGGGTTAGAGTTAGGTTCAGCGTTCCCTTTCGTAGAGTGCAGCTTTAGGCTTAAGGTTAGGCTGAGGGTTAGGTTTAGGGTTAGAATCAGGCACATATTTAGTGGTCTGCTTTTCATCAGGGTATGGCTTAGAGTGCATTTAGGGGTAGGCGTAGGAGTAGGGTTAGTATTAGGGTTAAGGATTGTGTTGGTAGAATCGAGGTTTAGGGTTAGGCTTAGGGTCAGGAATGGATTTTGGGTTAGAGTCGAGTGAATTTAGGGTTAGGGATAGTGTTGAAATTGACGATTTAGTGTTTGGTTAGAATCGAGCACATTTAGGGTTAGAGTTTTGGTGAGAATTCGTTAGGGTTAGCGTTAGTGTAAGGGGTAGGGGTAGGGTTAGAGTGCATTTAGGGGTAGGGGTAGGGGTAGGGTTAGGATTAGGGTTAGGGTTTGTGTTGGTGGAATCGAAGTTTAGGGTTAGGCATAGGGTGAGGATTGCCTTTTGGGTTACAACTGAGTGCATTTAGAGTTAGGGTTAGTGTTGAGATTGACGATTTAGTGTTAGACTTAGAATCGAGCACATTAGGGTTAGAGTTATGGTTAGAATCCACTATATTTAAGCTTAGGGTTAGGGTTAAGTTTATTAGGGTCAGGATTAGAATCGAGAGCATTTCAGGATAGTGTTAGGGTTAGAGTTAGGTTTAGGGTTAGGTTTTGTAGAATTGAGTGTTAGGGTTAGGGTTAGGGTTAGGGATAGAATCAAGCGCATTTTTAGCGTCAGGAGTTAGGTCAGGGTTAGGGTTAGAGTGCATATAGAGATAGGGATAGGAGTAGGGTTGGGATTAGGGTTAGGGTTTGTGTTGGTAGAATCGAGGTTTAGGGTTAGGCTTAGGGTCAGGATTGCCTTTTGGGTTCGAGTCGAGTGCATTTAGTGTTAGGCTTAGTGTTGAGATTGACGATTTAGTGTTAGGGTTATAATCGAGCACATTAGGGTTAGAGTTATGGTTAGAATCCAGTGCATTTAGGGTTCGGATTAGGGATAGTGTTAGGTTTATGTTTAGGGTGAGGGTTAGAATCGAGTGCATTTAAGGATAGTGTTAGGGTTAGAGTTAGGTATAGGGTTAGCTTTCGTCGAATCAAGGGTCAGTGTTAGGGTGAGGGTTAGGGATAGGATTAAGTTTAGGCTCAATAGCATTTTTAGCGTTAGGGTTGGGGTTAGGGTCAGGGTTTGAGTGCATTTAGGGGTAGGGGAGGAGTTGCGTTAGGATTCGGGTTAGGGTTTGTGTTGGTAGAATCGAGGTTTTGGGTTAGGCTTAGGGTCAGGAGAGCATTTTGGGTCATAATTCAGAGCATTTGGGCTTAGGGTTCGTGTTGAAATTGATGATTTAGTTATAGCGTTAGAATCAGGCACATTTAGGGATAGAGTTATGATTAGAATTCAGTGCATTTGGGGTTAGGGTTAGGGTTAGGTTTAGGGTTAGGGTTAGAATCAAGAGCATTTAAGGATAGTGCTAGGGTTAGACTTAGGTTTAGGGTTAGCTTTCGTAGAATCGAGTCTTAGGCTTAGGGTTAGGCTTAGGGTGAGGGTTAGGGTTAGAATCAAGCACAGTTTTAGTGTTAGCGTTAGGGTGAGGGTTAGGGTGAAAGTGCTTTTAGGGCTAGTGGATGGGACAGGGTTAGGATAGGTGTTAAGGTTTGTGTTGGTAGAATCGAGGTTTAGGGTTAGGCTTAGGGTCAGGATTGCCTTTTGGGTTAGAATCGAGTGCATATAAGGTTAGGGTTAGTGTTGAGATTGACGATTTAGTGTTAGGGTTATAATCGAGCACATTAGGGTTAGAGTTATCGTTAGAATCCAGTGCATTTAGGGTTAGGATTAGGGTTAGGGTTAGGGTTATGTTCAGGGTGAGGGTTAGAATCGAGTGCATTTAAGGATAGTGTTAGGGTTAGAGTTAGGTATAGGGTTAGCTTTCGTAGAATCGAGGGTCAGTGTTAGGGTGAGGGTTAGGGTTAGGATTAGAGTTAGAATCAGGAGCATTTTTAGCGTTAGGGTTGGGGTTAGGGTCAGGGTTTGAGTGCATTTAGGGGTAGGGGAGGAGTTGGGTTAGTATTCGGGTTAGGGTTTGTGTTGGTAGAATCGAGGTTTTGGGTTAGGCTTAGGGTCAGGAGAGCATTTTGGGTCATATTTCAGAGCATTTGGGCTTAGGGTTAGTGTTGAAATTGATGATTTAGTAATAGCGTTCGAATCAGGCACATTTAGGGATAGCGTTATGATTAGAATTCAGTGCATTTAGGGTTAGGGTTAGGGTTAGGTTTAGGGTCAGGGTTAGAATCGAGAGCATTTAAGGATAGTGCTAGGGTTAGACTTAGGTTTAGGGTTAGCTTTCGTAGAATCGAGGGTTAGGCTTGGGGTTAGGCTTAGGGTGAGGGTTAGCGTTAGAATCAAGCACAGTTTTAGTGTTAGCGTTAGGGTGAAGGTTAGGGTTAAAGTGCTTTTAGGGCTAGTGGATGGGATAGGGTTAGAATAGGTGTTAAGGTTTGTGTTGGTAGATCGAGGTTTAGATTTAGGCTTAGGGTCAGGATTGCATTTTGGATCAGAATCGAGTGTATTTAGGCTTTGCGTTAGTGTTCCAATTGACGATTTAGTGCGAGGGTTTGAATCGAGCACATTTAGGGTTAGAGTTATGCTTAGAATTCAGTGCATTTAGGTTTAGCGTTAGGGTTAGGGTTAGGTTGAGGGTCAGGGTTAAAATCGAGAGCATTTAAGGATAGTGCTAGGGTTAGAGTTAGGTTTAGCGTTCTCTTTCGTAGAGTGGAGCTTTAGGCTTAAGGTTAGGCTGAGTGTTAGGTTTATTGTTAGAATCAGGCACATTTTTAGTGGTCTGCTTTTCATCAGGGTATGGCTTAGAGTGCATTTAGGGGTAGGCGTAGGAGTAGGGTTAGTATTAGGGTTAAGGATTGTGTTGGTAGAATCGAGGTTTAGGGTTAGGCTTAGGGTCAGGAATGGATTTTGGGTTAGAGTCGAGTGAATTTAGGGTTAGGGATAGTGTTGAAATTGACGATTTAGTGTTTGGTTAGAATCGAGCACATTTAGGGTTAGAGTTTTGGTTAGAATTCGTTAGGGTTAGCGTTAGTGTAAGGGGTAGGGGTAGGGTTAGAGTGCATTTAGGGGTAGGGGTAGGGGTAGGGTTAGGATTAGGGTTAGGGTTTGTGTTGGTAGAATCGAAGTTTAGGGTTAGGCATAGGGTGAGGATTGCCTTTTGGGTTACAACTGAGTGCATTTAGAGTTAGGGTTAGTGTTGAGATTGACGATGTAGTGTTAGACTTAGAATCGAGCACATTAGGGTTAGAGTTATGGTTAGAATCCACTATATTTAAGCTTAGGGTTAGGGTTAAGTTTATTAGGGTCAGGATTAGAATCGAGAGCATTTCAGGATAGTGTTAGGGTTAGAGTTAGGTTTAGGGTTAGGTTTTGTAGAATTGAGTGTTAGGGTTAGGGTTAGGGTTAGGGATAGAATCAAGCGCATTTTTAGCGTCAGGAGTTAGGTCAGGGTTAGGGTTAGAGTGCATATAGAGATAGGGATAGGAGTAGGGTTGGGATTAGGGTTAGGGTTTGTGTTGGTAGAATCGAGGTTTGGGGTTAGGCTTAGGGTCAGAATTGCCTTTAGGGTTAGAGTCGAGTGCATTTAAGGTTAGGCTTAGTGTTGAGATTGACGATTTAGTGTTAGGGTTATAATCATGCACATTAGGGTTAGAGTTATGGTTAGAATCCAGTGCATTTAGGGTTAGCATTAGGGATAGGGTTAGGTTTATGTTTAGGGTGAGGGTTAGAATCGAGTGCATTTAAGGATAGTGTTAAGGTTAGAGTTAGGTATAGGGTTAGCTTTCGTCGAATCGAGGGTCAGTGTTAGGGTGAGGGTTAGGGTTAGGATTAGGGTTAGAATCAGGAGCATTTTTAGCGTTAGGGTTGGGGTTAGGGTCAGGGTTTGAGTGCATTTAGGGGTAGGGCAGGAGTTGGGTTAGTATTCGGGTTAGGGTTTGTGTTGGTAGAATCGAGGTTTTGGGTTAGGCTTAGGGTCAGGAGGGCATTTTGGGTCATAATTCAGAGCATTTAGGCTTAGGGTTAGTGTTGAAATTGATGATTTAGTTTTAGCGTTAGAATCAGGCACATTTAGGGATAGAGTTATGATTAGAATTCAGTGCATTTGGGGTTAGGGTTAGGGTTAGGGTTAGGTTTAGGGTCAGGGTTAAAATCGAGAGCATTTAAGGATAGTGCTAGGGTTAGACTTAGGTTTAGGGTTAGCTTTCGTAGAATCGAGGGTTAGGCTTGGGGTTAGGCTTAGGGTGAGGGTTAGGGTTAGAATTAAGCACAGTTTTAGTGTTAGCGTTAGGGTGAGGGTTAGGGTTAAAGTGCTTTTAGGGCTAGTGGATGGGATAGGGTTAGAATAGGTGTTAAGGTTTGTTTTGGTAGATCGAGGTTTAGGTTTAGGCTTAGGGTCAGGATTGCATTTTGGATCAGAATCGAGTGTATTTAGGCTTTGCGTTAGTGTTCCAATTGACGATTTAGTGCGAGGGTTTGAATCGAGCACATTTAGGGTTAGAGTTATGCTTAGAATTCTGTGCATTTAGGGTTAGCGTTAGGGTTAGGGTTAGGTTGAGGGTCAGGGTTAAAATCGAGAGCATTTAAGGATAGTGCTAGGGTTAGAGTTAGGTTTAGCGTTCTCTTTCGTAGAGTGGAGCGTTAGGCTTAAGGTTAGGCTGAGGGTTAGTGTTAGGGTTAGAATCAGGCACATTTTTAGTGGTCTGCTTTTCATCAGGGTATGGCTTAGAGTGCATTTAGGGGTAGGCGTAGGAGTAGGGTTAGTATTAGGGTTAAGGTTTGTGTTGGTAGAATCGAGGTTTAGGGTTAGGCTTAGGGTCAGGAATGGATTTTGGGTTAGAGTCGAGTGAATTTAGGGTTAGGGATAGTGTTGAAATTGACGATTTAGTGTTTGGTTAGAATCGAGCACATTTAGGGTTAGAGTTTTGGTGAGAATTCGTTAGGGTTAGCGTTAGTGTAAGGGGTAGGGGTAGGGTTAGAGTGCATTTAGGGGTAGGGGTAGGGGTAGGGTTAGGATTAGGGTTAGGGTTTGTGTTGGTAGAATCGAAGTTTAGGGTTAGGCATAGGGTGAGGATTGCCTTTTGGGTTACAACTGAGTGCATTTAGAGTTAGGGTTAGTGTTGAGATTGACGATTTAGTGTTAGACTTAGAATCGAGCACATTAGGGTTAGAGTTATGGTTAGAATCCACTATATTTAAGCTTAGGGTTAGGGTTAAGTTTATTAGGGTCAGGATTAGAATCGAGAGCATTTCAGGATAGTGTTAGGGTTAGAGTTAGGTTTAGGGTTAGGTTTCGTAGAATTGAGTGTTAGGGTTAGGGTTAGGGTTAGGGATAGAATCAAGCGCATTTTTAGCGTCAGGAGTTAGGGCAGGGTTAGGGTTAGAGTGCATATAGAGATAGGGATAGGAGTAGGGTTGGGATTAGGGTTAGGGTTTGTGTTGGTAGAATCGAGGTTTAGGGTTAGGCTTAGGGTCAGAATTGCCTTTAGGGTTAGAGTCGAGTGCATTTAAGGTTAGGCTTAGTGTTGAGATTGACGATTTAGTGTTAGGGTTATAATCGAGCACATTAGGGTTAGAGTTATGGTCAGAATCCAGTGCATTTAGGGTTAGCATTAGGGATAGGGTTAGGTTTATGTTTAGGGTGAGGGTTAGAATCGAGTGCATTTAAGGATAGTGTTAAGGTTAGAGTTAGGTATAGGGTTAGCTTTCGTCGAATCGAGGGTCAGTGTTAGGGTGAGGGTTAGGGTTAGGATTAAGTTTAGGCTCAGGACCATTTTTAGCGTTAGGGCTGGGGTTAGGGTCAGGGTTTGAGTGCATTTAGGGGTAGGGGAGGAGTTGGGTTAGTATTCGGGTTAGGGTTTGTGTTGGTAGAATCGAGGTTTTGGGTTAGGCTTAGGGTCAGGAGAGCATTTTGGGTCATAATTCAGAGCATTTGGTCATAGGGTTCGTGTTGAAATTGATGATTTAGTTATAGCGTTAGAATCAGGCACATTTAGGGATAGAGTTATGATTAGAATTCAGTGCATTTGGGGTTAGGATTAGGGTTAGGGTTAGGTTTAGGGTCAGGGTTAGAATCGAGAGCATTTAAGGATAGTGCTAGGGTTAGACTTAGGTTTAGGGTTAGCTTTCGTAGAATCGAGGGTTAGGCTTAGGGTTAGGCTTAGGGTGAGGGTTAGGGTTAGAATCAAGCACAGTTTTAGTGTTAGCGTTAGGGTGAGGGTTAGGGTGAAAGTGCTTTAAGGGCTAGTGGATGGGACAGGGTTAGGATAGGTGTTAAGGTTTGTGTTGGTAGAATCGAGGTTTTGGGTTAGGCTTAGAATCACGAGAGCATTTTGGGTCTTATTTCAGAGCATTTGGGCTTAGGGTTAGTGTTGAAATTGATGATTTAGTAATAGCGTTCGAATCAGGCACATTTAGGGATAGAGTTATGATTAGAATTCAGTGCATTTAGGGTTACGGTTAGGTTTAGGTTTAGGGTCAGGGTTAGAATCGAGAGCATTTAAGGATAGTGCTAGGGTTAGAGTTAGGTTTAGGGTTAGCTTTCGTAGAATCGAGGGTTAGGCTTGGGGTTAGGCTTAGGGTTAGAATCAATCACAGTTTTAGTGTTAGCGTTAGGGTGAGGGTTAGGGTTAAAGTGCTTTTAGGGCTAGTGGATGGGATAGGGTTAGAATAGGTGTTAAGGTTTGTGTTGGTAGATCGAGGTTTAGGTTTAGGCTTAGGGTCAGGATTGCATTTTGGATCAGAATCGAGTGTATTTAGGCTTTGCGTTAGTGTTCAAATTGACGATTTAGTGCGAGTTTTTGAATCGAGCACATTTAGGGTTAGAGTTATGCTTAGAATTCTGTGCATTTAGGGTTAGCGTTAGGGTTAGGGTTAGGTTGAGGGTCAGGGTTAAAATCGAGAGCATTTAAGGATAGTGCTAGGGTTAGAGTTAGGTTTAGCGTTCTCTTTCGTAGAGTGGAGTGTTAGGCTTAAGGTTAGGCTGAGGGTTAAGGTTAGGGTTAGAATCAGGCACATTTTTAGTGGTCTGCTTTTCATCAGGGTATGGCTTAGAGTGCATTTAGGGGTAGGCGTAGGAGTAGTGTTAGCATTAGGGTTAAGGTTTGTGTTGGTAGAAATGAGGTTTAGGGTTAGGCTTAGGGTCAGGAATGGATTTTGGGTTAGAGTCGAGTGAATTTAGGGTTAGGGATAGTGTTGAAATTGACGATTTAGTGTTTGTTTAGAATCGAGCGCATTTAGGGTTAGAGTTTTGGTTAGAATTCGTTAGGGTTAGCGTTAGTGTAAGGGGTAGGGGTAGGGTTAGAGTGCATTTAGGGGTAGGGGTAGGGATAGGGTTAGGATTAGGGTTAGGGTTTGTGTTGGTAGAATCGAAGTTTAGGGTTAGGCATAGGGTGAGGATTGCCTTTTGGGTTACAACTGAGTGCATTTAGAGTTAGGGTTAGTGTTGAGATTGACGATTTAGTGTTAGACTTAGAATCGAGCACATTAGGGTTAGAGTTATGGGTAGAATCCACTATATTTAAACTTAGGGTTAGGGTTAAGTTTATTAGGGTCAGGATTAGAATCGAGAGCATTTCAGGATAGTGTTAGGGTTAGAGTTAGGTTTAGGGTTAGGTTTTGTAGAATTGAGTGTTAGGGTTAGGGTTAGGGTTAGGGATAGAATCAAGCGCATTTTTAGCGTCAGGAGTTAGGTCATGGTTAGGGTTAGAGTGCATATAGAGATAGGGATAGGAGTAGGGTTGAGAGTAGGGTTAGGGTTTGTGTTGGTAGAATCGAGGTTTAGGGTTAGGCTTAGGGTCAGAATTGCCTTTAGGGTTAGAGTCGAGTGCATTTAAGGTTAGGCTTAGTGTTGAGATTGACGATTTAGTGTTAGGGTTATAATCGAGCACATTAGGGTTAGAGTTATGGTTAGAATCCAGTGCATTTAGGGTTAGCATTAGGGATAGGGTTAGGTTTATGTTTAGGGTGAGGGCTAGAATCGAGTGCATTTAAGGATAGTGTTAAGGTTAGAGTTAGGTATAGGGTTAGCTTTCGTCGAATCGAGGGTCAGTGTTAGGGTGAGGGTTACGGTTAGGATTAAGTTTAGGCTCAGGAGCATTTTTAGCGTTAGGGTTGGGGTTAGGGTCAGGGTTTGAGTGCATTTAGGGGTAGGGGAGGAGTTGCGTTAGGATTCGGGTTAGGGTTTGTGTTGGTAGAATCGAGGTTTTGGGTTAGGCTTAGGGTCAGGAGAGCATTTTGGGTCATAATTCAGAGCATTTGGGCTTAGGGTTCGTGTTGAAATTGATGATTTAGTTATAGCGTTAGAATCAGGCACATTTAGGGATAGAGTTATGATTAGAATTCAGTGCATTTGGGGTTAGGGTTAGGGTTAGGTTTAGGGTTAGGGTTAGAATCAAGAGCATTTAAGGATAGTGCTAGGGTTAGACTTAGGTTTAGGGTTAGCTTTCGTAGAATCGAGTCTTAGGCTTAGGGTTAGGCTTAGGGTGAGGGTTAGGGTTAGAATCAAGCACAGTTTTAGTGTTAGCGTTAGGGTGAGGGTTAGGGTGAAAGTGCTTTTAGGGCTAGTGGATGGGACAGGGTTAGGATAGGTGTTAAGGTTTGTGTTGGTAGAATCGAGGTTTAGGGTTAGGCTTAGGGTCAGGATTGCCTTTTGGGTTAGAATCGAGTGCATATAAGGTTAGGGTTAGTGTTGAGATTGACGATTTAGTGTTAGGGTTATAATCGAGCACATTAGGGTTAGAGTTATGTTTACAATCCAGTGCATTTAGGGTTAGGATTAGGGTTAGGGTTAGGGTTATGTTCAGGGTGAGGGTTAGAATCGAGTGCATTTAAGGATAGTGTTAGGGTTAGAGTTAGGTATAGGGTTAGCTTTCGTAGAATCGAGGTTCAGTGTTAGGGTGAGGGGTAGGGTTAGGATTAGAGTTAGAATCAGGAGCATTTTTAGCGTTAGGGTTGGGGTTAGGGTCAGGGTTTGAGTGCATTTAGGGGTAGGGGAGGAGTTGGGTTAGGATTCGGGTTAGGGTTTGTGTTGGTAGAATCGAGGTTTTGGGTTAGGCTTAGGGTCAGGAGAGCATTTTGGGTCATATTTCAGAGCATTTGGGCTTAGGGTTAGTGTTGAAATTGATGATTTAGTTATAGCGTTCGAATCAGGCACATTTAGGGATAGAGTTATGATTAGAATTCAGTGCATTTAGGGTTAGGGTTAGGGTTAGGTTTAGGGTCAGGTTTAGAATCGAGAGCATTTAAGGATAGTGCTAGGGTTAGAGTTAGGTTTAGGGTTAGCTTTCGTAGAATCGAGGGTTAAGCTTGGGGTTAGGCTTAGGGTGAGGGTTAGGGTTAGAATCAAGCACAGTTTTAGTGTTAGCGTTAGGGTGAGGGTTAGGGTTAAAGTGCTTTTAGGGCTAGTGGATGGGATAGGGTTAGAATAGGTGTTAAGGTTTGTGTTGGTAGAATCGAGGTTTAGGTTTAGGGTTAGGGTCAGGATTGCATTTTGGATCAGAATCGAGTGTATTTAGGCTTTGCGTTAGTGTTCAAATTGACGATTTAGTGCGAGGGTTTGAATCGAGCACATTTAGGGTTAGAGTTATGCTTAGAATTCAGTGCATTTAGGGTTAGCGTTAGGGTTAGGGTTAGGTTGAGGGTCAGGGTTAAAATCGAGAGCATTTAAGGATAGTGCTAGGGTTAGAGTTAGGTTTAGCGTTCTCTTTCGTAGAGTGGAGCTTTAGGCTTAAGGTTAGGCTGAGGGTTAGGTTTAGGGTTAGAATCAGGCACATTTTTAGTGGTCTGCTTTTCATCAGGGTATGGCTTAGAGTGCATTTAGGGGTAGGCGTAGGAGTAGGGTTAGTATTAGGGTTAAGGTTTGTGTTGGTAGAATCGAGGTTTAGGGTTAGGCTTAGGATCAGGAATGGATTTTGGGTTAGAGTCGAGTGAATTTAGGGTTAGGGATAGTGTTGAAATTGACGATTTAGTGTTTGGTTAGAATGGAGCACATTTAGGGTTAGAGTTTTGGTTAGAATTCGTTAGGGTTAGCGTTAGTGTAAGGGGTAGGGGTAGGGTTAGAGTGCATTTAGGGGTAGGGGTAGGGGTAGGGTTAGGATTAGGGTTAGGGTTTGTGTTGGTAGAATCGAAGTTTAGGGTTAGGCATAGGGTGAGGATTGCCTTTTGGGTTACAACTGAGTGCATTTAGAGTTAGGGTTAGTGTTGAGATTGACGATTTAGTGTTAGACTTAGAATCGAGCACATTAGGGTTCGAGTTATGGGTAGAATCCACTATATTTAAACTTAGGGTTAGGGTTAAGTTTATTAGGGTCAGGATTAGAATCGAGAGCATTTCAGGATAGTGTTAGGGTTAGAGTTAGGTTTAGGGTTAGGTTTTGTAGAATTGAGTGTTAGGGTTAGGGTTAGGGTTAGGGATAGAATCAAGCGCATTTTTAGCGTCAGGAGTTAGGTCAGGATTAGGGTTAGAGTGCATATAGAGATAGGGATAGGAGTAGGGTTGGGATTAGGGTTAGGGTTTGTGTTGGTAGAATCGAGGTTTAGGGTTAGGCTTAGGGTCAGAATTGCCTTTAGGGTTAGAGTCGAGTGCATTTAAGGTTAGGCTTAGTGTTGAGATTGACGATTTAGTGT
This sequence comes from Notamacropus eugenii, assembly GCF_028372415.1. Lineage (NCBI taxonomy): Eukaryota > Metazoa > Chordata > Mammalia > Diprotodontia > Macropodidae > Notamacropus > Notamacropus eugenii. The sequence continues at coordinate 118,575 of NW_027325125.1, forward strand.
TAGGGTTATAATCGAGCACATTAGGGTTAGAGTTATGGTTAGAATCCAGTGCATTTAGGGTTAGCATTAGGGATAGGGTTAGGTTTATGTTTAGGGTGAGGGTTAGAATCGAGTGCATTTAAGGATAGTGTTAAGGTTAGAGTTAGGTATAGGGTTAGCTTTCGTCGAATCGAGGGTCAGTGTTAGGGTGAGGGTTAGGGTTAAGATTAAGTTTAGGCTCAGGAGCATTTTTAGCGTTAGGGCTGGGGTTAGGGTCAGGGTTTGAGTGCATTTAGGGGTAGGGGAGGAGTTGGGTTAGGATTCGGGTTAGGGTTTGTGTTGGTAGAATCGAGGTTTTGCGTTAGGCTTAGGGTCAGGAGAGCATTTTGGGTCATAATTCAGAGCATTTGGGGTTAGGGTTCGTGTTGAAATTTATGATTTAGTTATAGCGTTAGAATCAGGCACATTTAGGGATAGAGTTATGATTAGAATTCAGTGCATTTGGGGTTAGGGTTAGGGTTAGGGTTAGGTTTAGGGTTAGGGTTAGAATCGAAAGCATTTAAGGATAGTGCTAGGGTTAGACTTAGGTTTAGGGTTAGCTTTCGTAGAATCGAGGGGTTAGGCTTAGGGTTAGGCTTAGGGTGAGGGTTAGGGTTAGAATCAAGCACAGTTTTAGTGTTAGCGTTAGGGTGAGGGTTAGGGTGAAAGTGCTTTTAGGGCTAGTGGATGGGACAGGGTTAGGATAGGTGTTAAGGTTTGTGTTGGTAGAATCGAGGTTTAGGGTTAGGCTTAGGGTCAGGATTGCCTTTTGGGTTAGAATCGAGTGCATATAAGGTTAGGGTTAGTGTTGAGATTGACGATTTAGTGTTAGGGTTATAATCGAGCACATTAGGGTTAGAGTTATGTTTAGAATCCAGTGCATTTAGGGTTAGGATTAGGGTTAGGGTTAGGGTTATGTTCAGGGTGAGGGTTAGAATCGAGTGCATTTAAGGATAGTGTTATGGTTAGAGTTAGGTATAGGGTTAGCTTTCGTAGAATCGAGGTTCAGTGTTAGGGTGAGGGGTAGGGTTAGGATTAGAGTTAGAATCAGGAGCATTTTTAGCGTTAGGGTTGGGGTTAGGGTCAGGGTTTGAGTGCATTTAGGGGTAGGGGAGGAGTTGGGTTAGGATTCGGGTTAGGGTTTGTGTTGGTAGAATCGAGGTTTTGGGTTAGGCTTAGGGTCAGGAGAGCATTTTGGGTCATATTTCAGAGCATTTGGGCTTAGGGTTAGTGTTGAAATTGATGATTTAGTTATAGCGTTCGAATCAGGCACATTTAGGGATAGAGTTATGATTAGAATTCAGTGCATTTCGGGTTAGGGTTAGGGTTAGGTTTAGGGTCAGGGTTAGAATCGAGAGCATTTAAGGATAGTGCTAGGGTTAGACTTAGGTTTAGGGTTAGCTTTCGTAGAATCGAGGTTTAGGCTTGGGGTTAGGCTTAGGGTGAGGGTCAGGGTTAGAATCAAGCACAGTTTTAGTGTTAGCGTTAGGGTGAGGGTTAGGGTTAAAGTGCTTTTAGGGCTAGTGGATGGGATAGGGTTAGAATAGGTGTTAAGGTTTGTGTTGGTAGATCGAGGTTTAGGTTTAGGCTTAGGGTCAGGATTGCATTTTGGATCAGAATCGAGTGTATTTAGGCTTTGCGTTAGTGTTCAAATTGACGATTTAGTGCGAGGGTTTGAATCGAGCACATTTAGGGTTAGAGTTATGCTTAGAATTCAGTGCATTTAGGGTTAGCGTTAGGGTTAGGGTTAGGTTGAGGGTCAAGGTTAAAATCGAGAGCATTTAAGGATAGTGCTAGGGTTAGAGTTAGGGTTAGCGTTCTCTTTCGTAGAGTGGAGCTTTAGGCTTAAGGTTAGGCTGAGGGTTAGGGTTAGGGTTAGAATCAGGCACATTTTTAGTGGTCTGCTTTTCATCAGGGTATGGCTTAGAGTGCATTTAGGGGTAGGCGTAGGAGTAGGGTTAGTATTAGGGTTAAGGTTTGTGTTGGTAGAATCGAGGTTTAGGGTTAGGCTTAGGGTCAGGAATGGATTTTGGGTTAGAGTCGAGTGAATTTAGGGTTAGGGATAGTGTTGAAATTGACGATTTAGTGTTTGGTTAGAATCGAGCACATTTAGGGTTAGAGTTTTGGTTAGAATTCGTTAGGGTTAGCGTTAGTGTAAGGGGTAGGGGTAGGGTTAGAGTGCATTTAGGGGTAGGGGTAGGGGTAGGGTTAGGATTAGGGGTAGGGTTTGTGTTGGTAGAATCGAAGTTTAGGGTTAGACATAGGGTGAGGATTGCCTTTTGGGTTACAACAGAGTGCATTTAGAGTTAGGGTTAGTGTTGAGATTGACGATTTAGTGTTAGACTTAGAATCGAGCACATTAGGGTTAGAGTTATGGTTAGAATCCACTATATTTAAAACTTAGGGTTAGGGTTAAGTTTATTAGGGTCAGGATTAGAATCGAGAGCATTTCAGGATAGTGTTAGGGTTAGAGTTAGGTTTAGGGTTAGGTTTTGTAGAATTGAGTGTTAGGGTTAGGGTTAGGGTTAGGGATAGAATCAAGCGCATTTTTAGCGTCAGGAGTTAGGTCAGGGTTAGGGTTAGAGTGCATATAGAGATAGGGATAGGAGTAGGGTTGGGATTAGGGTTAGGGTTTGTGTTGGTAGAATCGAGGTTTAGGGTTAGGCTTAGGGTCAGGATTGCCTTTTGGGTTAGAATCGAGTGCATATAAGGTTAGGGTTAGTGTTGAGATTGACGATTTAGTGTTAGGGTTATAATCGAGCACATTAGGGTTAGAGTTATGTTTAGAATCCAGTGCATTTAGGGTTAGGATTAGGGTTAGGGTTAGGGTTATGTTCAGGGTGAGGGTTAGAATCGAGTGCATTTAAGGATAGTGTTAGGGTTAGAGTTAGGTATAGGGTTAGCTTTCGTCGAATCGAGGTTCAGTGTTAGGGTGAGGGGTAGGGTTAGGATTAGAGTTAGAATCAGGAGCATTTTTAGCGTTAGGGTTGGGGTTAGGGTCAGGGTTTGAGTGCATTTAGGGGTAGGGGAGGAGTTGGGTTAGGATTCGGGTTAGGGTTTGTGTTGGTAGAATCGAGGTTTTGGGTTAGGCTTAGGGTCAGGAGAGCATTTTGGGTCATAATTCAGAGCATTTGGGCTTAGGGTTAGTGTTGAAATTGATGATTTAGTTATAGCGTTCGAATCAGGCACATTTAGGGATAGAGTTATGATTAGAATTCAGTGCATTTAGGGTTAGGGTTAGGGTTAGTGTTAGGGTTAGGGTCAGGGTTAGAATGGAGAGCATTTAAGGATAGTGCTAGGGTTAGACTTAGGTTTAGGGTTAGCTTTCGTATAATCGAGGGTTAGGCTTGGGGTTAGGCTTAGGGTGAGGGTTAGGGTTAGAATCAAGCACAGTTTTAGTGTTAACGTTAGGGTGAGGGTTAGGGTTAAAGTGCTTTTAGGGCTAGTGGATGGGATAGGGTTAGAATAGGTGTTAAGGTTTGTGTTGGTAGAATCGAGGTTTAGGTTTAGGGTTAGGGTCAGGATTGCATTTTGGATCAGAATCGAGTGTATTTAGGCTTTGCGTTAGTGTTCAAATTGACGATTTAGTGCGAGGGTTTGAATCGAGCACATTTAGGGTTAGAGTTATGCTTAGAATTCAGTGCATTTAGGGTTAGCGTTAGGGTTAGGGTTAGGTTGAGGGTCAGGGTTAAAATCGAGAGCATTTAAGGATAGTGCTAGGGTTAGAGTTAGGTTTAGCGTTCTCTTTCGTAGAGTGGAGCTTTAGGCTTAAGGTTAGGCTGAGGGTTAGGTTTAGGGGTTAGAATCAGGCACATTTTTAGTGGTCTGCTTTTCATCAGGGTATGGCTTAGAGTGCATTTAGGGGTAGGCGTAGGAGTAGGGTTAGTATTAGGGTTAAGGTTTGTGTTGGTAGAATCGAGGTTTAGGGTTAGGCTTAGGATCAGGAATGGATTTTGGGTTAGAGTCGAGTGAATTTAGGGTTAGGGATAGTGTTGAAATTGACGATTTAGTGTTTGGTTAGAATGGAGCACATTTAGGGTTAGAGTTTTGGTTAGAATTCGTTAGGGTTAGCGTTAGTGTAAGGGGTAGGGGTAGGGTTAGAGTGCATTTAGGGGTAGGGGTAGGGGTAGGGTTAGGATTAGGGTTAGGGTTTGTGTTGGTAGAATCGAAGTTTAGGGTTAGGCATAGGGTGAGGATTGCCTTTTGGGTTACAACTGAGTGCATTTAGAGTTAGGGTTAGTGTTGAGATTGACGATTTAGTGTTAGACTTAGAATCGAGCACATTAGGGTTCGAGTTATGGGTAGAATCCACTATATTTAAACTTAGGGTTAGGGTTAAGTTTATTAGGGTCAGGATTAGAATCGAGAGCATTTCAGGATAGTGTTAGGGTTAGAGTTAGGTTTAGGGTTAGGTTTTGTAGAATTGAGTGTTAGGGTTAGGGTTAGGGTTAGGGATAGAATCAAGCGCATTTTTAGCGTCAGGAGTTAGGTCAGGATTAGGGTTAGAGTGCATATAGAGATAGGGATAGGAGTAGGGTTGGGATTAGGGTTAGGGTTTGTGTTGGTAGAATCGAGGTTTAGGGTTAGGCTTAGGGTCAGAATTGCCTTTAGGGTTAGAGTCGAGTGCACTTAAGGTTAGGCTTAGTGTTGAGATTGACGATTTAGTGTTAGGGTTATAATCGAGCACATTAGGGTTAGAGTTATGGTTAGAATCCAGTGCATTTAGGGTTCGGATTAGGGATAGGGTTAGGTTTATGTTTAGGGTGAGGGTTAGAATCGAGTGCATTTAAGGATAGTGTTAGGGTTAGAGTTAGGTATAGGGTTAGCTTTCGTCGAATCGAGGGTCAGTGTTAGGGTGAGGGTTAGGGTTAGGATTAAGTTTAGGCTCAGGAGCATTTTAAGCGTTAGGGTTGGGGTTAGGGTCAGGGTTTGAGTGCATTTAGGGGTAGGGGAGGAGTTGCGTTAGGATTCGGGTTAGGGTTTGTGTTGGTAGAATCGAGGTTTTGGGTTAGGCTTAGGGTCAGGAGAGCATTTTGGGTCATAATTCAGAGCAGTTTGGGCTTAGGGTTCGTGTTGAAATTGATGATTTAGTTATAGCGTTAGAATCAGGCACATTTAGGGATAGAGTTATGATTAGAATTCAGTGCATTTGGGGGTTAGTGTTAGGGTTAGGGTTAGGTTTAGGGTTAGGGTTAGAATCGAGAGCATTTAAGGATAGTGCTAGGGTTAGACTTAGGTTTAGGGTTAGCTTTCGTAGAATCGAGTCTTAGGCTTAGGGTTAGGCTTAGGGTGAGGGTTAGGGTTAGAATCAAGCACAGTTTTAGTGTTAGCGTTAGGGTGAGGGTTAGGGTGAAAGTACTTTTAGGGCTAGTGGATGGGACAGGGTTAGGATAGGTGTTAAGGTTTGTGTTGGTAGAATCGAGGTTTAGGGTTAGGCTTAGGGTCAGGATTGCCTTTTGGGTTAGAATCGAGTGCATATAAGGTTAGTGTTAGTGTTGAGATTGACGATTTAGTGTTAGGGTTATAATCGAGCACATTAGGGTTAGAGTTATGGTTAGAACTCCAGTGCATTTAGGGTTAGGATTAGGGTTAGGGTTAGGGTTATGTTCAGGGTGAGGGTTAGAATCGAGTGCATTTAAGGATAGTGTTATGGTTAGAGTTAGGTATAGGGTTAGCTTTCGGTAGAATCGAGGTTCAGTGTTAGGGTGAGGGGTAGGGTTAGGATTAGAGTTAGAATCAGGAGCATTTTTAGCGTTAGGTGTTGGGGTTAGGGTCAGGGTTTGAGTGCATTTAGGGGTAGGGGAGGAGTTGGGTTAGGATTCGGGTTAGGGTTTGTGTTGGTAGAATCGAGGTTTTGGGTTAGGCTTAGGGTCAGGAGAGCATTTTGGGTCATATTTCAGAGCATTTGGGCTTAGGGTTAGTGTTGAAATTGATGATTTAGTTATAGCGTTCGAATCAGGCACATTTAGGGATAGAGTTATGATTAGAATTCAGTGCATTTAGGGTTAGGGTTAGGGGTTAGGTTTAGGGTCAGGGCTAGAATCGAGAGCATTTAAGGATAGTGCTAGGGTTAGACTTAGGGTTTAGGGTTAGCTTTCGTAGAATCGAGGTTTAGGCTTGGGGTTAGGCTTAGGGGGAGGGTTAGGGTTAGAATCAAGCACAGTTTTAGTGTTAGCGTTAGGGTGAGGGTTAGGCTTAAAGTGCTTTTTAGGGCTAGTGCATGGGATAAGGGTTAGAATAGGTGTTAAGGTTTGTGTTGGTAGAATCGAGGTTTAGGTTTAGGCTTAGGGTCAGGATTGCATTTTGGATCAGAATCGAGTGTATTTAGGCTTTGCGTTAGTGTTCAAATTGAACGATTTAGTGCGAGGGTTTGAATCGAGCACATTTAGGGTTAGAGTTATGCTTAGAATTCAGTGCATTTAGGGTTAGCGTTAGGGTTAGGGTTAGGTTGAGGGTCAAGGTTAAAATCGAGAGCATTTAAGGATAGTGCTAGGGTTAGAGTTATGTGAGAATTTGTTATAGTTAGTAGTAGAGTTTTTTTCGTAGAATCGAGGTTTAGGGTTAGGCTTAGTGTCAGGATTGCATTTTGGTTAGAAGAGAGTGGATTTAGGCTCAGGGTTAGTGTTGAAATTGACGACTTAGTGTTAGGGTTAGAAACGAGCACATTTAGAGTTACAGTTATGTGAGAAAGTTAGTAGTAGAGGTTTTTTTTTGTAGAATCGAGGTTTAAGGTTAGGCTTATTGTCAGGATTGCATTTTGGTTAGAATAGAGTGCATTTAGTCTTAGGGTTAGTGTTAAAATTAACGACTTAGTTTTAGGGGTAGAAACGAGCACATTTAGGGTTAGAGTTATGTGAGAATTCGTTATAGTTAGTAGTAGTATTTTTTCGTAGAATCAAGGTTTAGTGTTAGGTTTACTGTCAGGATTGCATTTTGGTTAGAATAGAGTGCATTTAGGCTCAGGGTTAGTGTTAAAATTGACGACCTAGTGTCAGGGTTAGAAACGAGCACATTTAGGGTTAGAGTTATGTGAGAATACGTTATAGTTAGTACTAGAGTTTGTTTTCGTAGAATCGAGGTTTAGTGCTAAGCTTAGTGTCAGGATTGCATTTTCGTTAGAAAAGAGTGCATTTAGGCTAAGGGTTTGTGTTAAAATTCACGACTTAGTGTTAGGGTTAGAAACGAGCACATTTAGGGTTAGAGTTATGTGAGAATACGTTATAGTTAGTAGTAGAGTTTGTTTTCTTAGAATCGAGGTTTAGTGTTAGGCTTAGTGTCAGGATTGCATTTTCGTTAGAAAAGAGTGCATTTAGGCTTAGGGTTTGTGTTAAAATTGACGACTTAGTTTTCGGGTTAGAAACGAGCATGTTTAGGGTTAGAGTTATGGTGAGAATTCGTTATAGTCAGTAGTCGAGTTTTTTTCGTAGAATCGAGGTTTAGTGTTAGGCTTACTGTCAGGATTGCATTTTGGTTAGAATAGAGTGCATTTAGGCTTAGGGTTAGTGTTAAAATTGACAACTTAGTGTTAGGGTTAGAAACGAGCACATTTAGGGTTAGAGTTATGTGAGAAAGTTAGTAGTAGAGTTTTTTTCGTAGAATCGAGGTTTAGTGTTAGGCTTACTGTCAGGATTGCATTTTGGTTAGAATAGAGAGCATTTAGGCTTAGGGTTAGTGTTAAAATTGACGACTTAGTTTTCGGGTTAGAAACGAGCACATTTAGGGTTAGAGTTATGTGAGAATACGTTATAGTTAGTAGTAGAGTTTCTTTTCGTAGATTCGAGGTTTAGTGCTAGGCTTAGTGTCAGGGTTGCATTTTCGTTAGAAAAGAGTGCATTTAGACTTAGGGTTTGTGTTAAAATTGACGACTTATTGTTAGGTTAGAAACGAGCACATTTAGGGTTAGAGTTATGGTGAGAATTCGTTATAGTTAGTAGTCGAGTTTTTTTCGTAGAATCGAGGTTTAGGGTTAGGCTTACTGTCAGGATTGCATTTTGGTTAGAATAGAGTGCATTTAGGCTTAGGTTTAGTGTTAAAATTGACGACTTAGTGTTAGGGTTAGAAACGAGCACATTTAGGGTTAGAGTTATGTGAGAAAGTTAGTAGTAGAGTTTTTTTCGTAGAATCGAGGTTTAGTGTTAGGCTTAGTGTCAGCATTGCATTTTGGTTAGAATAGAGTGCATTTAGGCTTAGGATTAGTGTTACAATTGACGACTTAGTGTAAGGGTGAGAAACGACCAAATTATGGTTGGAGTTATGTGAGAATTCCTTATAGTTAGTAGTAGAGTTTTTTCGTAGAATCGAGGTTTAGGGTTAGGCTTAGTGTCAGGATTGCATTTTGGTTAGAAGAGAGTGCATTTAGGCTCAGGGTTAGTGTTGAAATTGACGACTTAGTGTAAGGGTTAGAAAGAGCACATTTAGAGTTAGAGTTATGTGAGAAAGTTAGTAGTAGAGTTTTTTTTGTAGAAGCGAGGTTTAAGGTTAGGCTTAGTGTCAGGATTGCATTTTGGTTAGAATAGAGTGCATTTAGTCTTAGGGTTAGTGTTAAAATTGACGACTTAGTTTTAGGGGTAGAAACGAGCACATTTAGGGTTAGAGTTATGTGAGAATTCGTTATAGTTAGTAGTAGTATTTTTTCGTAGAATCAAGGTTTAGTGTTAGGTTTACTGTCAGGATTGCATTTTGGTTAGAATAGAGTGCATTTAGGCTCAGGGTTAGTGTTAAAATTGACGACCTAGTGTTAGGGTTAGAAACGAGCACATTTAGGGTTAGAGTTATGTGAGAATACGTTATAGTTAGTACTAGAGTTTGTTTTCGTAGAATCGAGGTTTAGTGCTAAGCTTAGTGTCAGGATTGCATTTTCGTTAGAAAAGAGTGCATTTAGGCTAAGGGTTTGTGTTAAAATTCACGACTTAGTTTTCGGGTTAGAAACGAGCACATTTAGGGTTAGAGTTTTGTGAGAATACGTTATAGTTAGTAGTAGAGTTTGTTTTCTTAGAATCGAGGTTTAGTGCGAGGCTTAATGTCAGGATTGCATTTTCGTTAGAAAAGAGGGCATTTAGGCTTAGGGTTTGTGTTAAAATTGACGACTTAGTTTTCGGGTTAGAAACGAGCATGTTTAGGGTTAGAGTTATGGTGAGAATTCGTTATAGTTAGTAGTAGAGTTTTTTTCGTAGAATCGAGGTTTAGAGTTAGGCTTGCTGTCAGGATTGCATTTTGGTTAGAATAGAGTGCATTTAGGCTTAGGTGTAGTGTTAAAATTGACGACGTAGTGTTAGGGTTAGAAACGAGCACATTTAGGGTTAGAGTTATGTGAGAAAGTTAGTAGTAGAGTTTTTCTTTGTAGAATCGAGGTTTAGTGTTAGGCTTACTGTCAGGATTGCATTTTGGTTAGAATAGAGAGCATTTAGGCTTAGGGTTAGTGTTAAAATTGACGACCTAGTTTTAGGGTTAGAAACGAGCACATTTAGTGTTAGAGTTATGTGAGAATTCGTTATAGTTAGTAGTAGATTTTTTTCGTAGAATCGAGGTTTGTGGTGAGGCTAAGTGTCAGGATTGCATTTTGGTTAGAATAGAGTGCATTTAGGCTTAGGGTTAGTGTTAAAATTGACGACTTAGTTTACGGGTTAGAAACGAGCACATTTAGGGTTAGAGTTATGTGAGAATACGTTATAGTTAGTAGTAGAGTTTCTTTTCGTAGATTCGAGGTTCAGTGCTAGGCTTAGTGTCAGGGTTGCATTTTCTTTAGAAAAGAGTGCATTTAGACTTAGGGTTTGTGTTAAAATTGACGACTTATTGTTAGGGTTAGAAACGAGCACATTTAGGGTTAGAGTTATGTGAGAATTCGTTATAGTTAGTAGTAGAGTTTTTTTCGTAGAATTGAGGTTTAGGGTTAGGCTTAGTGTCAGGATTTCATTTTGGTTAGAATAGAGTGCATTTAGGCTTAGGGTTAGTATTGAAATTGACGACTTAGTTTTCGGGTTAGAAACGAGCACATTTAGGTTTAGAGTTATGGTGAGAATTCGTTATTGTTAGTAGTAGAGTTTTTTTCGTAGAATCGAGGTTTAGTGTTAGGCTTACTGTCAGGATTGCATTTTGGTTAGAATAGAGTACATTTAGGCTTAGGGTTAGTGTTAAAAGTGACGACTTAGTGTTAGGGTTAGAAACGAGCACATTTAGGGTTAGAGTTATGTGAGAAAGTTAGTAGTAGAGTTTTTTTCGTAGAATTGAGGTTTAGTGTTAGGCTTACTGTCAGGATTGCATTTTGGTTAGAATAGAGAGCATTTAGGCTTAGGGTTAGTGTTAAAATTGACGACTTAGTGTTAGGGTTAGAAACGAGCACATTTAGGGTTAGAGTTATGGTGAGAATTCGTTATTGTTAGTAGTAGAGTTTTTTTCGTAGAATCGAGGTTTAGTGTTAGGCTTACTGTCAGGATTGCATTTTGGTTAGAATAGAGTGCATTTAGGCTTAGGGTTAGTGTTAAAATTGACGACTTAGTGTTAGGGTTAGAAACGAGCACATTTAGGGTTAGAGTTATGTGAGAAAGTTAGTAGTAGAGTTTTTTTCGTAGAATCGAGGTTTAGTGTTAGGCTTACTGTCAGGATTGCATTTTGGTTAGAATAGAGTGCATTTAGGCTTAGGGTTAGTGTTAAAATTGACGACTTAGTGTTAGGGTTAGAAACGAGCACATTTAGGGTTAGAGTTATGTGAGAAAGTTAGTAGTAGAGTTTTTTCGTAGAATCGAGGTTTAGTGTTAGGCTTACTGTCAGGATTGCATTTTGGTTAGAATAGAGAGCATTTAGGCTTAGGGTTAGTGTTAAAATTGACGACTTAGTTTTCGGGTTAGAAACGAGCACATTTAGGGTTAGAGTTATGTGAGAATACGTTATAGTTAGTAGTAGAGTTTCTTTTCGTAGATTCGAGGTTTAGTGCTAGGCTTAGTGTCAGGGTTGCATTTTCGTTAGAAAAGAGTGCATTTAGACTTAGGGTTTGTGTTAAAATTGACGACTTATTGTTAGAGTTAGAAACGAGCACATTTAGGGTTAGAGTTATGTGAGAATTCGTTATAGTTAGTAGTAGAGTTTTTTTCGTAGAATCGAGGTTTAGGGTTAGGCTTAGTGTCAGAATTTCATTTTTGTTAGAATAGAGTGCATTTAGGCTTAGGGTTAGTGTTGAAATTGACGACTTAGTTTTCGGGTTAGAAACGAGCACATTTAGGGTTAGAGTTATGTGAGAATTCGTTATAGTTAGTAGTCGAGTTTTTTTCGTAGAATCGAGGTTTAGGGTTAGGCTTACTGTCAGGATTGCATTTTGGTTAGAATAGAGTGCATTTAGGCTTAGGTTTAGTGTTAAAATTGACGACTTAGTGTTAGGGTTAGAAACGAGCACATTTAGGGTTAGAGTTATGTGAGAAAGTTAGTAGTAGAGTTTTTTTCGTAGAATCGAGGTTTAGTGTTAGGCTTAGTGTCAGCATTGCATTTTGGTTAGAATAGAGTGCATTTAGGGTTAGGATTAGTGTTACAATTGACGACTTAGTGTAAGGGTGAGAAACGAGCAAATTATGGTTGGAGTTATGTGAGAATTCCTTATAGTTAGTAGTAGAGTTTTTTCGTAGAATCGAGCTTTAGGGTTAGGCTTAGTGTCAGGATTGCATTTTGGTTAGAAGAGAGTGCATTTAGGCTCAGGGTTAGTGTTGAAATTGACGACTTAGTGTTAGGGTTAGAAACGAGCACATTTAGAGTTAGAGTTATGTGAGAAAGTTAGTAGTAGAGTTTTTTTTGTAGAAGCGAGGTTTAAGGTTAGGCTTAGTGTCAGGATTGCATTTTGGTTAGAATAGAGTGCATTTAGTCTTAGGGTTAGTGTTAAAATTGACGACTTAGTTTTAGGGGTAGAAACGAGCACATTTAGGGTTAGAGTTATGTGAGAATTCGTTATAGTTAGTAGTAGTATTTTTTCGTAGAATCAAGGTTTAGTGTTAGGTTTACTGTCAGGATTGCATTTTGGTTAGAATAGAGTGCATTTAGGCTCAGGGTTAGTGTTAAAATTGACGACCTAGTGTCATGGTTAGAAACGAGCACATTTAGGGTTAGAGTTATGTGAGAATACGTTATAGTTAGTAGTAGAGTTTGTTTTCTTAGAATCGAAGTTTAGTGCAAGGCTTAATGTCAGGATTGCATTTTCGTTAGAAAAGAGTGCATTTAGGCTTAGGGTTTGTGTTAAAATTGACGACTTAGTTTTCGGGTTAGAAACGAGCATGTTTAGGGTTAGAGTTATGGTGAGAATTCGTTATAGTTAGTAGTAGAGTTTTTTTCGTAGAATCGAGGTTTAGAGTTAGGCTTGCTGTCAGGATTGCATTTTGGTTAGAATAGAGTGCATTTAGGCTTAGGTGTAGTGTTAAAATTGACGACGTAGTGTTAGGGTTAGAAATGAGCACATTTAGGGTTAGAGTTATGTGAGAAAGTTAGTAGTAGAGTTTTTTTCGTAGAATCGAGGTTTAGTGTTAGGCTTACTGTCAGGATTGCATTTTGGTTAGAATAGAGTGCATTTAGGCTTAGCGTTTGTGTTAAAATTGACGACTTAGTGTTAGGGTTAGAAACGAGCACATTTAGGGTTAGAGTTATGGTGAGAATTCGTTATAGCTAGTAGTAGAGTTTTTTTCGTAGAATCGAGGTTTAGTGCTAGGCTTAGTGTCAGGATTGCATTTTGGTTAGAATAGAGTGCATTTAGGCTTAGGGTTAGTGTTGAAAGTGAAGACTTAGTGTTAGGGTTACAAACGAGCACATTTAGGGTTAGAGTTATGTGAGAAAATTAGTAGTAGAGTTTTTTTCGTAGAATCGAGGATTAAGGTTAGGCTTACTGTCAGGATTGCATTTTGGTCAGAATAGAGTGCATTTAGGCTTAGGGTTAGTGTTAAAATTGACGACTTAGTTTTAGGGTTAGAAACGAGCACATTTAGGGTTAGAGTTATGTGAGAATACGTTATAGTTAGTAGTAGAGTTTGTTTTCGTAGAATCGAGGTTTAGTGCTAGGCTTAGTGTCAGGATTGCATTTTGGTTAGAATAGAGTGCATTTAGGCCTAGGGTTAGTGTTAAAATTGACGACTTGGTGTTAGGGTTAGAAACGAGCACATTTAGGGTTAGAGTTATGTGAGAATTCCTTATAGTTAGTAGTAGAGTTTTTTTCGTAGAATCGAGGTTTAGGGTTAGGCTTACTGTCAGGATTGCATTTTGGTTAGAATAGAGAGCATTTAGGCTTAGGGTTAGTGTTAAAATTGACGACCTAGTTTTAGGGTTAGAAACGAGCACATTTAGGGTTAGAGTTATGTGAGAATTCGTTATAGTTAGTAGTAGATTTTTTTCGTAGAATCGAGGTTTGTGGTGAGACTAAGTGTCAGGATTGCATTTTGGTTAGAATAGAGTGATTTAGGCTTAGGGTTAGTGTTAAAATTGACGACCTAGTGTTAGGGTTAGAAACGAGCACATTTAGGGTTAGAGTTATGTGAGAAAGTTAGTAGTAGAGTTTTTTTCGTAGAATCTAGGTTTAGTGTTAGGCTTACTGTCAGGATTGCATTTTGGTTAGAATAGAGAGCATTTAGGCTTAGGGTTAGTGTTAAAATTGACGACTTAGTTTTCGGGTTAGAAACGAGCACATTTAGGGTTAGAGTTATGTGAGAATACCTTATAGTTAGTAGTAGAGTTTGTTTTCTTAGAATCGAGGTTTAGTGCGAGGCTTAGTGTGAGGATTGCATTTTCGTTAGAAAAGAGTGCATTTAGGCTTAGGATTTGTGTTACAATTGACGACTTAGTTTCCGGGTTAGAAACGAGCATATTTAGGGTTAGAGTTATGGTGAGAATTCGTTATAGTGAGTGGTAGAGTTTTTTTCGTAGAATCGAGGTTTAGTGTTAGGCTTACTGTCAGGATTGCATTTTGGTTAGAATAGAGTGCATTTAGGCTTAGGGTTAGTGTTAAAATTGACGACTTAGTGTTAGGGTTAGAAACGAGCACATTTAGGGTTAGAGTTATGTAAGAAAGTTAGTAGTAGAATTTTTTTCGTAGAATCGAGGTTTAGTGTTAGGCTTACTGTGAGGATTGCATTTTGGTTAGAATAGAGAGCATTTAGGCTTAGGGTTAGTGTTAAAATTGACGACTTAGTTTTCGGGTTAGAAACGAGCACATTTAGGGTTAGAGTTATGTGAGAATACGTTATAGTTAGTAGTAGAGTTTCTTTTCGGAGATTCGAGGTTTAGTGCTAGGCTTAGTGTCAGGGTTGCATTTTCGTTAGAAAAGAGTGCATTTAGACTTAGGGTTTGTGTTAAAATTGACGATTTAGTTTTAGGGGTAGAAACGAGCACATTTAGGGTTAGAGTTATGTGAGAATTCGTTATAGTTAGTAGTAGTATTTTTTCGTAGAATCAAGGTTTAGTGTTAGGTTTACTGTCAGGATTGCATTTTGGTTAGAATAGAGTGCATTTAGGCTCAGGGTTAGTGTTAAAATTGACGACCTAGTGTTAGGGTTAGAAACGAGCACATTTAGGGTTAGAGTTATGTGAGAATACGTTATAGTTAGTACTAGAGTTTGTTTTCGGAGAATCGAGGTTTAGTGCTAAGCTTAGTGTCAGGATTGCATTTTCGTTAGAAAAGAGTGCATTTAGGCTAAGGGTTTGTGTTAAAATTCACGACTTAGTGTTAGGGTTAGAAACGAGCACAATTAGGGTTAGAGTTATGTGAGAATACGTTATAGTTAGTAGTAGAGTTTGTTTTCTTAGAATCGAGGTTTAGTGCGAGGCTTAGTGTCAGGATTGCATTTTCGTTAGAAAAGAGTGCATTTAGGCTTAGGGTTTGTGTTAAAATTGACGACTTAGTTTTCGGGTTAGAAACGAGCATATTTAGGGTTAGAGTTATGGTGAGAATTCGTTATAGTTAGTAGTAGAGTTTTTTTCGTAGAACCGAGGTTTAGAGTTAGGCTTGCTGTCAGGATTGCATTTTGGTTAGAATAGAGTGCATTTAGGCTTAGGTTTAGTGTTAAAATTGACGACGTAGTGTTAGGGTTAGAAACGAGCACATTTAGGGTTAGAGTTATGTGAGAAAGTTAGTAGTAGAGTTTTTTTCGTAGAATCGAGGTTTAGTGTTGGGCTTACTGTCAGGATTGCATTTTGGTTAGAATAGAGAGCATTTAGGCTTAGGGTTAGTGTTAAAATTGACGACCTAGTTTTAGGGTTAGAAACGAGCACATTTAGGGTTAGAGTTATGTGAGAATTCGTTATAGTTAGTAGTAGATTTTTTTCGTAGAATCGAGGTTTGTGGTGAGGCTAAGTGTCAGGATTGCATTTTGGTTAGAATAGAGTGCATTTAGGCTTAGGGTTAGTGTTAAAATTGACGACCTAGTGTTAGGGTTAGAAAGGAGCACATTTAGGGTTAGAGTTATGTGAGAAAGTTAGTAGTAGAGTTTTTTTCGTAGAATCGAGGTTTAGTGTTAGGCTTACTGTCAGGATTGCATTTTGGTTAGAATAGAGAGCATTTAGGCTTAGGGTTAGTGTTAAAATTGACGACTTAGTTTTCGGGTTAGAAACGAGCACATTTAGGGTTAGAGTTATGTGAGAATACCTTATAGTTAGTAGTAGAGTTTGTTTTCTTAGAATCGAGGTTTAGTGCGAGGCTTAGTGTCAGGATTGCATTTTCGTTAGAAAAGAGTGCATTTAAGCTTAGGATTTGTGTTACAATTGACGACTTAGTTTTCGGGTTAGAAACGAGCATATTTAGGGTTAGAGTTATGGTGAGAATTCGTTATAGTTAGTAGTAGAGGTTGTTTTCGTAGAATCGAGGTTTAGTGTTAGGCTTACTGTCAGGATTGCATTTTGGTTAGAATAGAGAGCATTTAGGCTTAGGGTTAGTGTTAAAATTGACGACCTAGTTTTAGGGTTAGAAACGAGCACATTTAGTGTTAGAGTTATGTGAGAATTCGTTATAGTTAGTAGTAGATTTTTTTCGTAGAATCGAGGTTTGTGGTGAGGCTAAGTGTCAGGATTGCATTTTGGTTAGAATAGAGTGCATTTAGGCTTAGGGTTAGTGTTAAAATTGACGACCTAGTGTTAGGGTTAGAAACGAGCACATTTAGGGTTAGAGTTATGTGAGAAAGTTAGTAGTAGAGTTTTTTTCGTAGAATCGAGGTTTAGTGTTAGGCTTACTGTCAGGATTGCATTTTGGTTAGAATAGAGAGCATTTAGGCTTAGGGTTAGTGTTAAAATTGACGACTTATTGTTAGGGTTTGAAACGAGCACATTTAGGGTTAGAGTTATGTGAGAATACCTTATAGTTAATAGTAGAGTTTCTTTTCGGAGATTCGAGGTTTAGTGCGAGGCTTAGTGTCAGGATTGCATTTTCGTTAGAAAAGAATGCATTTAGGCTTAGGATTTGTGTTACAATTGACGACTTAGTTTTCGGGTTAGAAACGAGCATATTTAGGGTTAGAGTTATGGTGAGAATTCGTTATAGTTAGTAGTAGAGGTTGTTTTCGTAGAATCGAGGTTTAGTGTTAGGCTTACTGTCAGGATTGCATTTTGGTTAGAATAGAGTGCATTTAGGCTTAGGGTTAGTGTTAAAATTGACGACTTAGTGTTAGGGTTAGAAACGAGCACATTTAGGGTTAGAGTTATGTGAGAAAGTTAGTAGTAGAGTTTTTTTCGTAGAATCGAGGTTTAGTGTTAGGCTTACTGTCAGGATTGTATTTTGGTTAGAATAGAGTGCATTTAGGCTTAGGATTAGTGTTAAAATTGACGACTGAGTGTTAGCGTTAGAAAGGAGCACATTTAGGGTTAGAGTTATGTGAGAAAGTTAGTAGTAGAGTTTTTTTTCGTAGAATCGAGGTTTAAGTTTAGGCTTAGTGTCAGGATTGCATTTTGGTTAGAATAGAGTGCATTTAGGCTTAGGGTTAGTGTTAAAATTGAGGACTTAGTGTTAGGGTTAGAAACGAGCACATTTAGGGTTAGAGTTATGTGAGAATACGTTATAGTTAGTAGTAGAGTTGGTTTTCATAGAATCGAGGTTTAGTGCTAGGCTTAGTGTCAGGATTGCATTTTGGTTAGAATAGAGTGCATTTAGGCTTAGGGTTTGTGTTAAAATTGACGACTTAGTTTTCGGGTTAGAAACGAGCACATTTAGGGTTAGAGTTAGAGGGAGAATTCGTTATAGTTAGTATTAGAGTTTTTTTCGTAGAATCGAGGTTTAGTGTTAGGCTTACTGTCACGATTGCATTTTGGTTAGAATCGAGTGCATTTAGGCTTAGGGTTAGTGTTAAAATTGACGACCTAGTGTTAGGGTTATAAACGAGCACATTTAGGGTTAGAGTTATGTGAGAAAGTTAGTAGTAGAGTTTATTTCATAGAATCGAGGTTTAGTGCTAGGCTTACTGTCAGGATTGCATTTTGGTTAGAATAGAGTGCATTTAGGCTTAGGGTTAGTGTTAAAATTGACGACTTAGTGTTAGGGTTAGAAACGAGCACATTTAGGGTTAGAGTTATGGTGAGAATTCGTTATTGTTAGTAGTAGAGTTTTTTTCGTAGAATCGAGGTTTAGTGTTAGGCTTACTGTCAGGATTGCATTTTGGTTAGAATAGAGTGCATTTAGGCTTAGGGTTAGTGTTAAAATTGACGACTTAGTGTTAGGGTTAGAAACGAGCACATTTAGGGTTAGAGTTATGTGAGAAAGTTAGTAGTAGAGTTTTTTTCGTAGAATCGAGGTTTAGTGTTAGGCTTACTGTCAGGATTGCATTTTGGTTAGAATAGAGTGCATTTAGGCTTAGGGTTAGTGTTAAAATTGACGACTTAGTGTTAGGGTTAGAAACGAGCACATTTAGGGTTAGAGTTATGTGAGAAAGTTAGTAGTAGAGTTTTTTCGTAGAATCGAGGTTTAGTGTTAGGCTTACTGTCAGGATTGCATTTTGGTTAGAATAGAGAGCATTTAGGCTTAGGGTTAGTGTTAAAATTGACGACTTAGTTTTCGGGTTAGAAACGAGCACATTTAGGGTTAGAGTTATGTGAGAATACGTTATAGTTAGTAGTAGAGTTTCTTTTCGTAGATTCGAGGTTTAGTGCTAGGCTTAGTGTCAGGGTTGCATTTTCGTTAGAAAAGAGTGCATTTAGACTTAGGGTTTGTGTTAAAATTGACGACTTATTGTTAGAGTTAGAAACGAGCACATTTAGGGTTAGAGTTATGTGAGAATTCGTTATAGTTAGTAGTAGAGTTTTTTTCGTAGAATCGAGGTTTAGGGTTAGGCTTAGTGTCAGAATTTCATTTTTGTTAGAATAGAGTGCATTTAGGCTTAGGGTTAGTGTTGAAATTGACGACTTAGTTTTCGGGTTAGAAACGAGCACATTTAGGGTTAGAGTTATGTGAGAATTCGTTATAGTTAGTAGTCGAGTTTTTTTCGTAGAATCGAGGTTTAGGGTTAGGCTTACTGTCAGGATTGCATTTTGGTTAGAATAGAGTGCATTTAGGCTTAGGTTTAGTGTTAAAATTGACGACTTAGTGTTAGGGTTAGAAACGAGCACATTTAGGGTTAGAGTTATGTGAGAAAGTTAGTAGTAGAGTTTTTTTCGTAGAATCGAGGTTTAGTGTTAGGCTTAGTGTCAGCATTGCATTTTGGTTAGAATAGAGTGCATTTAGGGTTAGGATTAGTGTTACAATTGACGACTTAGTGTAAGGGTGAGAAACGAGCAAATTATGGTTGGAGTTATGTGAGAATTCCTTATAGTTAGTAGTAGAGTTTTTTCGTAGAATCGAGCTTTAGGGTTAGGCTTAGTGTCAGGATTGCATTTTGGTTAGAAGAGAGTGCATTTAGGCTCAGGGTTAGTGTTGAAATTGACGACTTAGTGTTAGGGTTAGAAACGAGCACATTTAGAGTTAGAGTTATGTGAGAAAGTTAGTAGTAGAGTTTTTTTTGTAGAAGCGAGGTTTAAGGTTAGGCTTAGTGTCAGGATTGCATTTTGGTTAGAATAGAGTGCATTTAGTCTTAGGGTTAGTGTTAAAATTGACGACTTAGTTTTAGGGGTAGAAACGAGCACATTTAGGGTTAGAGTTATGTGAGAATTCGTTATAGTTAGTAGTAGTATTTTTTCGTAGAATCAAGGTTTAGTGTTAGGTTTACTGTCAGGATTGCATTTTGGTTAGAATAGAGTGCATTTAGGCTCAGGGTTAGTGTTAAAATTGACGACCTAGTGTCACGGTTAGAAACGAGCACATTTAGGGTTAGAGTTATGTGAGAATACGTTATAGTTAGTAGTAGAGTTTGTTTTCTTAGAATCGAAGTTTAGTGCGAGGCTTAATGTCAGGATTGCATTTTCGTTAGAAAAGAGTGCATTTAGGCTTAGGGTTTGTGTTAAAATTGACGACTTAGTTTTCGGGTTAGAAACGAGCATGTTTAGGGTTAGAGTTATGGTGAGAATTCGTTATAGTTAGTAGTAGAGTTTTTTTCGTAGAATCGAGGTTTAGAGTTAGGCTTGCTGTCAGGATTGCATTTTGGTTAGAATAGAGTGCATTTAGGCTTAGGTGTAGTGTTAAAATTGACGACGTAGTGTTAGGGTTAGAAATGAGCACATTTAGGGTTAGAGTTATGTGAGAAAGTTAGTAGTAGAGTTTTTTTCGTAGAATCGAGGTTTAGTGTTAGGCTTACTGTCAGGATTGCATTTTGGTTAGAATAGAGTGCCATTTAGGCTTAGCGTTTGTGTTAAAATTGACGACTTAGTGTTAGGGTTAGAAACGAGCACATTTAGGGGTTAGAGTTATGGGTGAGAATTCGTTTATAGCTAGTAGTAGAGTTTTTTTCGTAGAATCGAGGTTTAGTGCTAGGCTTAGTGTCAGGATTGCATTTTGGTTAGAATAGAGTGCATTTAGGCTTAGGGTTAGTGTTGAATTTGACGACTTAGTGTTAGGGTTACAAACGAGCACATTTAGGGTTAGAGTTATGTGAGAAAATTAGTAGTAGAGTTTTTTTCGTAGAATCGAGGATTAAGGTTAGGCTTACTGTCAGGATTGCATTTTGGTCAGAAATAGAGTGCATTTAGGCTTAGGGTTAGTGTTAAAATTGACGACTTAGTTTTAGGTTTAGAAACGAGCACATTTAGGGTTAGAGTTATGTGAGAATACGTTATAGTTAGTAGTAGAGTTTGTTTTCGCTTAGATCGAGGTTTAGTGCAAAGGCTTAGTGTCAGGATTGCATTTTGGTTAGAATAGAGTGCATTTAGGCCTAGGGTTAGTGTTAAAATTGACGACTTGGTGTTAGGGTTAGAAACGAGCACATTTAGGGTTAGAGTTATGTGAGAATTCCTTATAGTTAGTAGTAGAGTTTTTTTCGTAGAATCGAGGTTTAGGGTTAGGCTTAGTGTCAGGATTGCATTTTGGTTAGAATAGAGAGCATTTAGGCTTCAGGGTTAGTGTTAAAAATTGACGACCTAGTGTTTGGGGTTAGAAACGAGCACATTTAGGGTTAGAGTTATGTGAGAATTCGTTATAGTTAGTAGTAGATTTTTTTCGTAGAATCGAGGTTTGTGGTGAGACTAAGTGTCAGGATTGCATTTTGGTTAGAATAGAGTGATTTAGGCTTAGGGTTAGTGTTAAAAATTGACGACCCTAGTGTTAGGGTTAGAAACGAGCACATTTAGGGTTAGAGTTATGTGAGGAAAGTTAGTAGTAGAGGTTTTTTTCGTAGAATCTAGGTTTAGTGTTAGGCTTACTGTCAGGATTGCATTTTGGTTAGAATAGAGAGCATTTAGGCTTAGGGTTAGTGTTAAAATTGACGACTTAGTTTTCGGGTTAGAAACGAGCACATTTAGGGTTAGAGTTATGTGAGAATACCTTATAGTTAGTAGTAGAGTTTGTTTTCTTAGAATCGAGGTTTAGTGCGAGGCTTAGTGTGAGGATTGCATTTTCGTTAGAAAAGAGTGCATTTAGGCTTAGGATTTGTGTTACAATTGACGACTTAGTTTCCGGGTTAGAAACGAGCCATATTTAGGGTTAGAGTTATGGTGAGAATTCGTTATAGTGAGTGGTAGAGTTTTTTTCGTAGAATCGAGGTTTAGTGTTAGGCTTACTGTCAGGATTGCATTTTGGTTAGAATAGAGTGCATTTAGGCTTAGGGTTAGTGTTAAAATTGACGACTTAGTGTTAGGGTTAGAAACGAGCACATTTAGGGTTAGAGTTATGTAAGAAAGTTAGTAGTAGAATTTTTTTCGTAGAATCGAGGTTTAGTGTTAGGCTTACTTGTGAGGATTGCATTTTGGTTAGAATAGAGAGCATTTAGGCTTAGGGTTAGTGTTTAAAATTGACGACTTAGTTTTCGGGTTAGAAACGAGCACATTTAGGGTTAGAGTTATGTGAGAATACGTTATAGTTAGTAGTAGAGTTTCTTTTCGGAGATTCGAGGTTTAGTGCTAGGCTTAGTGTCAGGGTTGCATTTTCGTTAGAAAAGAGTGCATTTAGACTTAGGGTTTGTGTTAAAATTGACGATTTAGTTTAGGGGTAGAAACGAGCACATTTAGGGTTAGAGTTATGTGAGAATTCGTTATAGTTAGTAGTAGTATTTTTTCGTAGAATCAAGGTTTAGTGTTAGGTTTACTGTCAGGATTGCATTTTGGTTAGAAATAGAGTGCATTTAGGCTCAGGTTTAGTGTTAAAATTGACGACCTAGTGTTAGGTTAGGTTAGAAACGAGCACATTTAGGGTTAGAGTTATGTGAGAATACGTTATAGTTCAGTACTAGAGTTTGTTTTCGGAGAATCGAGGTTTAGTGCTAAGCTTAGTGTCAGGATTGCATTTTCGTTAGAAAAGAGTGCATTTAGGCTAAGGGTTTGTGTTAAAATTCACGACTTAGTGTATAGGGTTAGAAACGAGCACAATTAGGGTTAGAGTTATGTGAGAATACGTTATAGTTAGTAGTAGAGTTTGTTTTCTTAGAATCGAGGTTTAGTGCGAGGCTTAGTGTCAGGATTGCATTTTCGTTAGAAAAGATTGCATTTAGGCTTAGGGTTTGTGTTAAAATTGACGACTTAGTTTTCGGGTTAGAAACGAGCATATTTAGGGTTAGAGTTATGGTGAGAATTCGTTATAGTTAGTAGTAGAGTTTTTTTCGTAGAACCGAGGTTTAGAGTTAGGCTTGCTGTCAGGATTGCATTTTGGTTAGAATAGAGTGCATTTAGGCTTAGGTTTAGTGTTAAAATTGACGACGTAGTGTTAGGGTTAGAAACGAGCACATTATAGGGTTAGAGTTATGTGAGAAAGTTAGTAGTAGAGTTTTTTTCGTAGAATCGAGGTTTAGTGTTAGGCTTACTGTCAGGATTGCATTTTGGTCTAGAATAGAGAGCATTTAGGCTTAGGGTTAGTGTTAAAATGACGACCTAGTTTTAGGGTTAGAAACGAGCACATTTAGGGTCTAGAGTTATGTGAGAATTCGTTATAGTTAGTAGTAGATTTTTTTTCAGTAGAATCGAGGTTTGTGGTGAGGCTAAGTGTCAGGATTGCATTTTGGGTTAGAATAGAGTGCATTTAGGCTTAGGGTTAGTGTTAAAATGACGACCTAGTGTTAGGGGTTAGAAAGGAGCACATTTAGGGTTAGAGTTATGTGAGAAAGTTAGTAGTAGAGTTTTTTTCGTAGAATCGAGGTTTAGTGTTAGGCTTACTGTCAGGATTTGCATTTTGGTTAGAATAGAGAGCATTTAGGCTTAGGGTTAGTGTTAAAATTGACGACTTAGTTTATGGCCGGGTTAGAAACGAGCACATTTAGGGTTAGAGTTATGTGAGAATACCTTATAGTTAGTAGTAGAGTTTGTTTTCTTAGAATCGAGGTTATAGTGCGAGGCTTAGTGTCAGGATTGCATTTTCGTTAGAAAAGAGTGCATTTAAGCTTAGGATTTGTGTTACAAATTGACGACTTAGTTTTCGGGTTAGAAACGAGCATATTTAGGGTTAGAGTTATGGTGAGAATTCGTTATAGTTAGTAGTAGAGGTTGTTTTCGTAGAATCGAGGTTTAGTGTTAGGCTTACTGTCAGGATTGCATTTTGGTTAGAATAGAGAGCATTTAGGCTTAGGGTTAGTGTTAAAATTGACGACCTAGTTTTAGGGTTAGAAACGAGCACATTTAGTGTTAGAGTTATGTGAGAATTCGTTATAGTTAGTAGTTAGATTTTTTTCGTAGAATCGAGGTTTGTGGTGAGGCTAAGTGTCAGGATTGCATTTTGGTTAGAATAGAGTGCATTTAGGCTTAGGGTTAGTGTTAAAATTGACGACCTAGTGTTAGGGTTAGAAACGAGCACATTTAGGGTCTAGAGTTATGTGAGAAAGTTAGTAGTAGAGTTTTTTTCGTAGAATCGAGGTTTAGTGTTAGGCTTACTGTCAGGAATGCATTTTGGTTAGAATAGAGAGCATTTTAGGCTTAGGGTTAGTGTTAAAATTGACGACTTAGTTTTCGGGTTAGAAACGAGCACATTTAGGGTTAGAGTTATGTGAGAATACCTTATAGTTAATAGTAAGAGTTTCTTTTCGGAGATTCGAGGTTTAGTGCGACGGCTTAGTGTCAGGATTTGCATTTTCGTTAGAAAAGAATGCATTTAGGCTTAGGATTTGTGTTACAATTGACGACTTAGTTTTCGGGTTAGAAACGAGCATATTTAGGGTTAGAGTTATGGTGAGAATTCGTTATAGTTAAGTAGTAGAGGTTGTTTTCGTAGAATCGAGGTTTAGTGTTAGGCTTACTGTCAGGATTGCATTTTGGTTAGAATAGAGTGCATTTAGGCTTGAGGGTTAGTGTTAAAATTGACGACTTAGTGTTAGGGTTAGAAACGAGCACATTTAGGGTTAGAGTTATGTGAGAAAGTTAGTAGTAGAGTTTTTTTCGTAGAATCGAAGGTTTAGTGTTAGGCTTACTGTCAGGATTGTATTTTGGTTAGAATAGAGTGCATTTAGGCTTAGGATTAGTGTTAAAATTGACGACCTGAGTGTTAGCGTTAGAAAGGAGCACATTTAGGGTTAGAGTTATGTGAGAAAGTTAGTAGTAGAGTTTTTTCGTAGAATCGAGGTTTAAGTTTAGGCTTAGTGTCAGGATTGCATTTTGGTTAGAATAGAGTGCATTTAGGCTTAGGGTTAGTGTTAAAATTGAGGACTTAGTGTTAGGGTTAGAAACGAGCACATTTAGGGTTAGAGTTATGTGAGAATACGTTATAGTTAGTAGTAGAGTTGGTTTTCATAGAATCGAGGTTTAGTGCTAGGCTTAGTGTCAGGATTGCATTTTGGTTAGAATAGAGTGCATTTAGGCTTAGGGTTTGTGTTAAAATTGACGACTTAGTTTTCGGGTTAGAAACGAGCACATTTAGGGTTAGAGTTAGAGGGAGAATTCGTTATAGTTAGTATTAGAGTTTTTTTTCGTAGAATCGAGGTTTAGTGTTAGGCTTACCTGTCACGATTGCATTTTGGTTAGAATCGAGTGCATTTAGGCTTAGGGTTAGTGTTAAAATTGATGACCTAGTGTTAGGGTTATAAACGAGCACATTTAGGGTTAGAGTTATGTGAGAAAGTTAGTAGTAGAGTTTATTTCAATAGAATCGAGGTTTAGTGCTAGGCTTACTGTCAGGATTGCATTTTGGTTAGAGAATAGAGTGCATTTAGGCTTAGGGTTAGTGTTAAAATTGACGACTTAGTGTTAGGGTTAGAAACGAGCACATTTAGGGTTAGAGATATGGTGAGAATTTGTTATAGTTAGTGGTAGAGTTTTTTTTCGTAGAATCGAGGTTTATGGTTAGGCTTAGTGTCAGGATTGCATTTTGGTTAGAATAGAGTGCATTTAGGCTAAGGGTTTGTGTTAAAATTGACGACTTAGTTTTAGGGTTAGAAACAGAGCACATTTAGGGTTCAGAGTTATGTGAGAATACGTTATAGTTAGTAGTAGAGTTTGTTTTCGTAGAATCGAAGGTTTAGTGCTAGGCTTAGTGTCAGGATTGCATTTTAGTTAGAAAAGAGTGCATTTAGGCTTAGGGTTTGTGTTAAAATTGACCGACCTAGTGTTAGGGTTAGAAACGAGCACATTTTGGGTTAGAGTTAAGTGAGAATACGTTATAGTCTAGTAGTAGAATTTGTTTTCCGTAGAATCGAGGTTTAGTGCTAGGCTTAGTGTCAGGATTGCATTTTCATTAGAAAAGGAGTACTTTTAGGCTTAGGGTTTGTGTTAAAATTGACGACTTAGTGTTAGGGTTAGAAACGAGCACATTTAGGGTTATGAGTTATGTGGAGAAAG